>NC_135552.1:24549680-24849680 GCF_964340395.1 Glandiceps talaboti
CGATTCGCTTCGCTTCGATTTGATTCAAATGGATTCAATTCTTTCATTCGATTCGATTCGATTATCAAAGTTACATTTCTTTGTTTCATAGCAGAAGCACTAAAACAAACTTCATCCACACAAGTCGGTGAAAGGACAACTTTAACGGCATCCATTAAATTATATCAAATAAAAATATGAATTCATCTAGCAAGAAATAGATTTGACTGGATAGCGCCACCACCTTGTGGTCACCGTCTATCGTAAGACATTGCAGCACACGACGTGCCATACGTACAAGTTTTTAAATGGAACTGTAAATTATGTCAGTCTAAAATATTTTGAAGATGAAAAACTAAGAACGTAATTAGATTTCTATTCAAACAATGTATTACCAATTCTTACAGTATTTTTGAGACGGATGAAGATATGTTAAATGTCAACGATAAAGCTGAGTTTATAACTTTTGCGAATATTTTACCTAAAACCTTCATTAATTTATTTTGGTATAATATTTATGTCGACGCTTGGCTTCGATAAACACCATCTTTTGGTGTTGTTAGCACAGTTGATGACACGTTTTGCTGAATACGTATGCTAAGTGGCGTCATCAGACATAATCATGTCATAATTATGCCTAAATTCAAGCTTTGAGTTCTGCCAATAGTAAGTGGTGATTGGGTATGTTCCAATAATTTCAATAGAATACCACAAGTGCATTTTGCCCTGAAAAAGCCATAAACTCAGTTAAAATTAAACTCAACTTAGGCCAAACAAAAAAATTGTGTGTAGTTCCGATTACGCTCAATTTTAGAATATATATATATATATATATATATATATATATATATATATATATATATATATATATATATATATATATATATATATATATATATATATATATATATATATATATATATATATATATATATATAAACAATCTACCTATCCACTTATTCTAAAATCGGGGCGTTTTAGGCCTTACTATAAGAATTGTGATATAAACTTGAATACGCAAATATATATAATTGTGATGCATCATTTCGACAAATTAAGTAAATGATTCTGTGACCTCATCTTCAGAGTAACGTTATTGCGTCAATTTACAAATGGCCGCCGCTGAGAGTTCGATACCAATGACGTGTAAGTTTACGTACACAACACAAAGGAAGAATGTATCGAATGACTGTGTGAAGTTGTCGACTATGATCCTCTAAACTGTGTGATCGTGGACTATGTCCCTTTATCTGTGTGATTATGGGCTACGTCCCTTTAACTGTGTGATTATGAACTTTGTTCCTTGATGATAGACTATGTCCCTTTAACTGTGTGGTTATGGACTTTGTCCATTCGTACAAGCTTTCTACTAGGGTGGTTTACACAAAAAACTTACTTAAAACAACAATTATACTGATCTGTGAAATGTTAATGTCAACGCGTGCCTGTGATGTCATAAAAATAGTTGTCAGGCCGTTGCACAGTTGATGACGTGATAGATAGTTTCTCAACCTAACAGTGTACGTATATGGCGTAAATGATGTCCTCGAAAATATGTATTATGTCTTGTACTAGTTTTTTTAGGTTTGTTAATAGCAAGTTAATTGTGCTCCACTACAAAAAAGAACACAAGCAGATTTCAGTATGCAGCACCCCCCCCCCACCCATAAAAGGGTGACACAGCTTTACATCTCTTCCATCAACCCAGCTCTATAAATGGGAGCCTGGTTGGTTAGAGATTGTTATGTGAAGGATTAAATCTAGTGCACTTAGTGGCAGGATCTTAATTATGCCAAGCTCACCCCTCCCCCACCAGCTGATTAGGAATGTGTCCCTTTTAAGGAATGGTTACAACGTCGTAAATTGCTCTTACTTACTGATATTATGATTAATTATTGCTTTACTGAGTTTAACTCATGAGAACTAATCATTTAAGATTCCCCGTCAGAATGGCTATGAATCCTGTTACTTATCTGTGGTCCATAACCGTCGCCATGGCGGTATACCACAAAAATACATTGTAATAGACGTACTAAAACTTAATGATATATGTGCAGTTTATATTACATTACTGTGGGTTTGGTTTTCATCATAACAAATCGTAAAGTTCCTGCTTTATTGACTTTTGCATTCTCTTGTTACATTTGAAACTTATCGTTATTTCAGTAATGGTATCAGACTATGGTTAGTCTTTTTTTTAAATTTTCCCAGGGAAAAATGAAATATTTATTTTATCACTCATGGACGATATTTTAAGAGATTCACTTGGAAAATATTAAATAGAAATTATGGTCGTGATGACTCTCTCTATAGTATCCCCGGTGATGGTGTTAGTGATATGGTGTTAGTAATAGTATAGTGGTGTATACATATATATGTGTTACCGAGACAATTTTAATTGGCTAACAAGTAGTGATTTGTAAATCATGGGTGAACACCTGTACGTGAGCCTTCTGTCAGTAATTACAAGAGTGGAGGGCCAGGGGGAAATCAAGGCCGGTCTGTGACATAAAATTTGACCACACACATCACCCTAGTCCGCTGTGCTAAAAAGTGACCCTCCCTCAATTTCCTTTCTCTAAAATATGACCCCCCCCCCTTCAAATACTTCATATGATGACAACATTTGCTTTTAACACTGTGGCGTCACCTGTGGCGTGGTTTTAGAGCTTGAGATTAGTAATCAGGAGGTCCTGTATTCCAATCCTACTAGAGACATGGAATTTTTCTGTAGTAAGATCCCACCACACATGGATATGTTGTTGTTGTTTCTCACTATTACCACCACCACCATAGTGAGTTTGTGTTTGTAATAAATCAATGCCTGCGTTTGGATCTAATTGGTTGAGCTGAAAGCCAGAGCTCCCTGGGGGCGCAGAAGACAACCTGGACATGGTCAACATCTCCACTCCACCACATATCTCTTCAGTATCTTGCGACGCTGTTCCACCTTTATTTACTGAGAAATGCTCCTCTCCTTACTTACACCACAACTAACAGTTACATGTGACTGCATTTCACAGATATGTTATGACATTACTTTACAATGGTGGCAGTGGTGGGATCTGGTAGCAGTAGGTGGCAGTCATGGGATCATGCCAAAATCACAAAATAATGCAAAGTTAGACATAAAATTGGATAAGTGTAAAGTATGACCCTCCCCTAATTTTCATTTTCTAAAATATTGCCCACACCGATTTGTAAAAAGCGACACCCCCTGATTCCCCGCCCCCTGTAATTAAGGAAGGCTCTATAATCAAAGTTAATGCAGTAATCAAACTGGTGATGTTATAACCTAGGGGAAAGTGACATAAATGCAGACTTGACGTGACGTCATCATTACGTTTACCCCGTTTACTTACAAACATACATGATTGTGCAATTGCAAATTTATACACATTCTTTCGGATTTTTTAGCGATTCATGGAGTCAAAAAGACGGACTTGGTCTATGTTGTTTCCCATTGTGTGTGAGTGTGTGTAAGCTGAGAGTAGACATATTTGGGAGCTTATTACAAACAAATATTACATGCTGTTGTCATGGTAATCTTGCATGTAAAAATTAATACATCAAGGCAAAAATAACGTGGCATGCAAGAAATTTTAATACCATAGTCGACGGAAAGTCGTGATTTTTATCAATCCAAATGATCTGTCTGCATACAGCTCATGTCCATCATGAACTCGAAGAGAGCGAGAGATCAGGTGTGCAGATGCCGACCTTTGACCCTGGACAGGCCGTCACATAGATTTTTTGTGATGGTTGAAGTATGTTCGCTGTTCCTAATTTTCTTTTCTCTCATAGACCGATTTCAGATCATGTTTCTCGCTCCAATGAACTGATACGAGACCAATAATTGTTTCTGTCGCTGAATTCTGCGTCATGCTGAGCAGAGAACGAAAATGTAGCCGTCTTTTTATCACTTGATACCACTGTACTGTGGAGACCACTTGCACTTCTGTTATGACTGTTAGTGGGTTTTGATGTATCAACTGGCTAACATTATCTCGGTTATATAAATGTTTCTTTTAGCAATTTCCTTTATAGTTCAGTACTTGAATATATTGGATATGACGACTTACTTGGATCTGCTTACTTGTGTTCGGTTCCATTCGAACTTTGACCTCGGAGGTTTTGTAAATAACCCAGCCACCAGGATGAACATGCGGGTCACAATTTTACCATACACTTCATGATGTAACAGAAAATCGGTTAGTCATGTATGAAAATTATGGTCTGTAATTTAACAGATTGGTGTTCTGCTCAAAAATGAGCGGTCATATTTGCCAACGCTCATTTCTCGGTTTGATGTGATACTAAAATCGTCATGGTAAGCATAGTTTTAGAATTGATTTTACGTGACTTAGTTGTTTTTGTTTTCACTTGTTCATTTTCCTTGGAATTATTTTGTCAGGTACTTACAATGATATCGACGTTTTAATCTTACCACATAAAGAGTTCGTTTGACTTGTCTAATTAAGAGGTAAAATAAGCGGCATATCATTCAGTTATCACCCACTGTAATATAATAAAATTATGCTTGGCAACGACGAATGAAATCTTGGAAAACTTCTTTTGACGATGTCAAGATATTGAATACACATCAAAAAGGATGTTAACTGAGAATTGGCTGCCGGAATTCTCTGTTTCGTTGATGTCGCAGCCTTTCCGTCGCCGTCGGGTTGCACATTAGTGTAATGAGCCTGACCCCTAGTAGATGGCATGGAGAGCCGACTATCGAGAGCTAATGGTTTCCAACTATACACAACTTCCGACGATGAGTGCATGAGGACCACCTCGTGGGAGAGTGTCGCACTCTATCTGTATGAATATGTACATTAGCTGACGATAACAATAACAGCTAAGTTTAAATATTGGTCACCACGCACTACAGTCTCCATCTTGCCAGCAAAACTTATAGTACATCGTTGAATTCAACCCATCCCCATCGCGTCTTCTTCAAATACTCTTAGACCAGACACCTGAAGAAAGACTGTCTTGTTTCGATACATTTTGTCAATGTCAATGTCAATGTTGATTAAATTAATAAGTTGATTAATTGATTAATTATTTGATATTATTCCACTGAGTTCAGTATCGATTTAGATTCAGATTCAGACAAATATACATACAAGGTGTGTTTTACATTGTACATATATGTGGAATTAGGCTGGACTGACGTCATTCATGTATACCAAGATATGAATTAAAGTTAAAAAATGTATGAGGCTACCTGTATTTTAGTCAGTTGAACTAAATCGACGTATACTTAATGTCTGTCTGTCTGTCTGTCTGTCTGTCTGTCTGTCTGCCTGCCTGTCTGTATGTATGTATGTATGTATGTATGTATGTATGTATGTATGTATGTGTGTGTGTAGGTTTGAATGCATGCATACATATTATATATATATATATATATATATATATATATATATATATATATATATATATATATTTATATTTGTGTGTGTGTGTGTGTGTGTGTGTGTGTGTGTGTGTGTGAATTGTGAGCTAGGTACACGTAGGTCTGCATTGTTTTCTTTTTATCACTGTGACTATCTGTATCAAGCATTATTTTCATTAACCATTTATCTATGTTTCAGCGTAGCAGGTATATTGAACTAAACTATGGGGAACTTCCTTATGTATGCCCACTCAACTTACTAAAGGGAATGTCAATCACGCCTTGTGTAGAACATTTGATAATGTTTTAAGTGCTAAGTTATCTCCACGAAGTGCACTTATGGAGTAAGTTTGGGCTACTCTGTATTCAAGCCTCCAACGCGGAGATTCATTTCACGACGCCAGATTATTATTATTATCTGTTTAAAAGACAGACATATTTCTTGACGTGCCTCTAATACGTTCTTATCATAATTTTATCTGTTTCTCTGTTGCATTAAGAGATAGAGGCTTTTAGCTCAGTGTGAAGTTAGACAACACATCGGGCTACAGGCAGTGTCAATTCAATCTCCTGACGGTTTTTGGTGATATGCTATTGGATGTTTGTCGTGTTGGCCCAGTAGATAATGTCATGGTTGGTGCCGGAATGCCGCCACTATAACATTACCTTCAGGTGATGGTCGATTTGTGTCTGTCAAAATCACCGATTGTAATCACGGTGTTTCTCTAGACGTGCATATTTATCAGTAGTAATCCGCCAACCTCCCTCAATGTTTTTAGCAATTCTAATTTTTCGATTAAGGTGGTAGTCATGGTTCTTTCTATTTCGCTCCGTACTCGTCTATTAGATATGTTATTTCCGTGGCCTGTCAATTTAACCGTGCTGCTTCAAGATGCGTACATGCAAGTAATATTTCAAGGTGACTGTGTGTATCTTTTTTGTGATTTTGTAAGCTTTCCGTTTCTCATGAGCAATGTCCCCACCCCCCACACCTTCCTGAAACAGATCACATACGTCACGTGGGTCCGATCTGATCTCAGGGAATGAGTTGTCCTCGTACGATAACATAAGTCACCTCACACCTAGGCGCAACAAATGAGCAGTTAGTTTACGTTTCTAATTAGATTTGCGACAGGGGTTGCCAAAACTACAGGGCTTCCCCAATAGGGCTTCTTACAGTAAGTCTTCTTCGTTAGTAATGTGTGCTTATTGCCGATGCTTACTACAGTCATATCTGCCAAGAGTGGCACCCTATATCCCAGACCACTATTTTTTCTATTATGGTCTAATTTTTCTATTATAAGTCTAAGCCTATACGAAGTTCAAAGTAGCCCCGTGTAATCTCTTTACCTGCACTTTTGCATTTGGAGCTTTCCATACAAAACAGAATTATACATACCACACCAATCGATATAAAAGCTTACCACTCCAAACAACGCATTGTCTGGCTTTTGTCAATAGTTTTTTTTTAAGTTCGATCGGAGAACTCGTCAACTGGTGAGACTATTAGGTGCGATTCACGCAAATCCGGAGTTCTAACCCACTGTCGCCAAACCAATTTATCCAATCACAAATGATAATTGTAAAGTACAGTCGACGTCGTCTGTCAGGTGTTAATTGTGAAGGCAATTGACAAGTCCAAGTTCACAGTCAGTGTGGGTCGATCACGCTGAAAGCAAATGTATCAAGTATCAGAATCTCTATAGAGCCATATCACGAAAAGTAGTCGTGGAGAGTAGGGGAAATTTGATACTTAAAACTTTTAGAGATTTGTTTTGTAAGTTATTTTTCTCCAGTCAGGATCCCGTTGAGCCGGAGTCCGGTCCCGCTGTGTGTTTGAATAGGGGACGAGAGTCAAGGAGTACTCGTCTATCCGTTCTACTTGAAGGGGTATTGGAGTGGGTATCAATGTCTCCTACAGAAAGAACTTTCCTTTGAGAGGGCCAAAGGCATTCTGAACAAAGGTATTCAAACGTTTTTTTTTTCCACCATTGACATGTCTGTACGCTCGGTGGCGAAGAGGCACCGTTCATGTAGGGTCATTAGCATGACCACTATTCCCATGCATTAGTGCTGGCTGTATTTTTTTGCTATAACTATTTACTGTTTATTTATCTTGTCAACATGCCATTCAAAAATGCACCCAAACACAAACACTGTGAAGAAGCAGTCAGCGGCTGCACATCACAAAAATGTCAATAATATTACAAAAAGAACTAGACGATTAAGTCATTAGTGGAATTCCAACGTAGGTACAGACAACAATGTTCTGGCACTGTTACAAATAACAGGAGATCTCACTCGATAAGTTCCTAAACCCTCTTTCTGTTTGATATTCGCGCTAGATGTTTCATTTGAAATAATGATGATAATACTTGACATACAGGTGACTTGTTAATAGATGATTGAGGTCTGACCTTTGCTCCTAAAAAATGACAGTATGTGATTTGTGATCGCTTGAATGAGTGTAACATTTATTTTCTAATTCCCTGCAGTTCAGTGTAATACAGCAGATCGCTTCAACTCTGACCCGAAACTTTATATCTCGTCTGTATATTTAGGATTTTTTATAGGTGTACGAAAAGTATTGAATAGTTCAGAGTGCCTTAGAAATTCCAATGTGTCTGGCTCTCCACAAATGGTTTCATTTCAAAATTTCGGGGAGGGCCGGGGGGGGGGGGGAGAGACGAGTATAAGGTGGACCAATCGATATGGGCCAGACGACTTCACACACATTAACCCCGACTCTTGCACTCCAGTTTGTTGCAATTCTTCCAAAAAATAAAAATCCCCACTTGTAAACCTTGCTCAGGTAGCAGACAAAGATTAGTTTGATCATTAAAATCAACAACATACATAAAATCAACATAGAGGTGCTGACAGCTATTTAGAATGTAAACGCCCGCGTCCGCGCGGCGCCTCGTAACATTTAACTACTAATTAGGTGCTAGCTAAACGTAACGCCCTGTCTCCGCCTCCCTTATTTTAGACTCAGAGAGGCGGACTTGGCATCCATTTAGCAACGAGGACTAATGAGAGAGGTCTACAGCGTACTACTCGGCTATCTGGCCTTCAAGAGTATGTGGGAAAACAAAAAACTGTCAGTCGACGAGAGTCGCGTCTGAAGTTAACGTTGGCGTTGGCGACGTACATTCGACTTTTTAAGTGTGTGTGTCAGCGGAACACAATACGCAGTGTAACATAGGTTGGAGAACCACGGATCGGATATCGCCAGTATACAGCGTGGGGCTGCAGAGTGGCAAGATGGCCACCCATCGAACCTCTCCTCCGTGGAGTACCTCTATTTTACTATTCTACACGGTTTTGAGCAGTCTGCAGTTCACTTATGGTAAGTTTGAGTACCCTAAAACCATTAGTATTGCCTTCGTGTCGTCTACTGACCTGTACAGTGTGTATGGTTCGTACTAGCATATGTCTATGTGTACACACTGTGTTAACGTGCTCGTCTAGTCCGTTGTTATTGATAAGTATAGTATGTCCACTGTGTGTGCCAAACACCATTTGTGGAGTGGTCCTAGGACCGGATTGTGTTGCTGTTTAGCTAGCCTTGGACTCTGAAATGTGTGTTTTTTATACACTGTTTTTGAACTGACTCGGTCGCATGGCTTCTTTGATGTTGTTGAATAGCTAATTCTGCATACGAGAACTGATTAGCGTCACTGCAACTATTTCGGTGGTGCATAATGTATTGTTCCAAGTTTTGGTGTCCCGTTTCCACTTACCACCGACATCGGGTGACCGTACAATGATCGGGCGTGCGGTCACTGCCATGTCTGTCACTGCCAGTCGTTCAACCAATTTTGCCCCCAAAATAGAGGACTGTAACTGTCCCGAGAAAGGTCAACTTTAACATGTACCGGTCAGATTTAGGGTGACGCTATTGGACGAACTGAGTTGTAGCATTGCTAGAGGGGAAACTTGGAATCTTTTCAATGACAACGTATAGGGCTTTGTCATCTGTATTGAAACCGCTGAGCCCACTCATTAGGCTGAAATACTAGACGACTAGTACCACAGAAGTGTAGCCATTACAGAACTGGCCTGAGCGAACACACTAGACGTGCACGTTGACGTTGATGAAGTTACGTGTACCTCATAACTTGGACAAGTATTGACTTAGTTTAAACTGATCTATAACTTAAAAGAATAGCCGCTGTGATAATAGTTTGCCTTTGAGATGTACACAATACACGACTGCAAGCAAGAGAGTGACCTGCACAATAACACTTATAGCATTTACAGAGCGAGAGTAAAAAAGGGATACCACTGGACAAATCCCCCGCGGGGCGTTTCAAAACCCACTTCATCACACATCGATTTCGATCCTTTTCTTCTTCCCCTACTCAAGACTCTAAAAAGTTTGTTGTCAAAGCCCTTCTAATGCCATTCTTTCCTTGTTAGAGATGACTATACTTGAGATTCCGAAACGCAGTGACATATGCTGCAGATAAACGTGATTACCAAAGACCTAAACACAGTTAGGAAAATATATTGTATCCGTGCCATTCTTTCTCCGTTGGGGCTGACCCTGACCGTCGAAGGTAACTAATGTAATATAAGTTGCTCGCGGCAGAGTCATTCGGTTTTCATTGAATTTATCGCTCGCGGCACCAGCTTGCTGTATTGCTGAGTAAAAATCATCTGTCTAGTAGCCATCGACGTCTCTTCCCTGCTGCGTTCGTACGTTGTTATTAAAACACCATAACGCACACTTAACATCCGGTATGTCCTCTCCAAAATAGATTTACAGTTGTTACCCCCATCGACTTTTGTGTGTTTTAGAAATTAGTTGCACTTATTCATAGCTGCTATCAATTAAAAAATGACCCGTCAGGACCCAACAGTATGGAAATTGAGAACGTTGTTGTTGTTGGGACGTTTCATGAAAAATAAAGAATAACAATGGAAATAGATAAATAACAATAAAAATGCATTATCATTATTTTGAGGAACTGACTTAAAATATTCACTTCTATCCCAGAATTGGAAAGATGAAATTTGTGTCAGCGGAAAAGTTAGACTTCTTGAATCATGAACTCATAGAAGAGGGTTTTGGCAAAGCCATCGCCGTTTAATTGCATGCATCGAGCCAGCCTGTAGGCAGCAATGGGCTGGTATACACGTCAGTGATCAGGAGGTCTTCAATAAAGAAAGACATCCAACCCCGAGGCATTATTTGTAATTAATGGTGAAAGGGCGACACTTTGATAAGCTCCAAATATTCTGACCACAACAGGCTGAGTTTCTTAATCCTTGTAAAAGTAAAGAATATTCCGAAAATGTTGGCCTTGGTGATGGTGGTTAAGATCACCACTGAAATATATCATCGCAACAATGGTCAATTTTTACCGAGTTTGTTTTGGTGCTAGGTGAGAACTATAGTTAGCTGTCATCATTTGCCGTGTTTATCTTCTACGGCCGTCTTTTGCATTGTAATTCATATAGCGCTATTCTTATGCCTGATGGGGCGATTCAATGAAAACCCAACTAGCAACAAAGATAGCTAAGCCTAATCATTGAGTCGTTCATAGGCATGAATGCCCATCGATGCAGTGAAATGCCCCATTGATCATTCGTCAAAAACAAAAATCAACAAACCATTTTCAGTTTGGGTGGCACGACTGTAAATGACAACTGTTTTGAAGACTGCCAAGGAATAGGATACGGCTACCGCTTAGCGAAGTGAGACCATTCCTGATAAAGTTGTGGCGGATTCCACACCGAGAAAAAAAGAGGGGGTAAACTCCCTCCGGTAAAACAGCAACGAAACCATTTGTTAATCCGAAAAATTAAATGTGCTAGTGTCTTTTACAGCGTTTGTTTAAGAGCGACGTCCGAGAACGTGTTACGAGTTCATGTTGTTTTGTAGACTATGGAACAGTAATTGAATAGCTTTGTTTCATCCCTGCTAAGGCTGCTGACATGGTCGCGTCTAGAATTTCACCAGTAAGCGGATACAGAGCCATAATGATATTTCAGCCTTTTTTTCGAGTCCCAACCAAGAGTTTACGCCATAGTCAGATTGACTGTATCGTGTTTTGATACAATTGGCTTCGTGTATGTTTTGCTGTTGTGGAATCAAAGTACTTTATTTACTTCCCTAGATAAAAATTTGGTCATGGGGTCTTGAGAATTGGAGATGGCCGTGGAGGGTGGGAGTAATCCATATACATTACAGTATCAGTATAGTGTGTTTTAATACAATATTGTCCCGTTCGACTGGCTCACGAAAATTACTCCAAGCTGTCCCGTTGTACACGCTTCTTCATTATGAAAAGATAGCCAGCTGCGTGTCAAGGGGAAACGTTAAAAGACAGTATGGGACGTAGAGTGTGGTTGAGTACTTAACTGTCTGGCTGCAGTGTTGATTTGAGTTCAAAAAGAAAGCCTTTTTAGAAGGCGCCATCTTCGAGGTCTAATATCCGCATGCGTGTAGCAGCTGGAATATGTAACGCTGGCGAGTTTTAGAAAACAGTTGTTTGCATGAGAACCCAAGCTTGAGAAATTTCAAGTGCCAAAACTCACAACAGCCTTGAGCTTTTCACAATTTTAAATCTTGAACATTTGCTAGGCATTTGGGAGGGCGTATATCAACAGCTGGGGGCTTTGTTCAGTGGATGTCAGAATGTGAAAAGCTTCAAAGATAGGCATCATAGGCTCCAGTAAGTTTCAATATCATGCGGGGGAAGTGAACCGTGTTCATCTTCGAGTTGTCTGTGGACAAAATTCAAAAGATTTTTGTCAACACAAGGGGTCGATAGCCAGATGGTATGCAGGGAGGTTGGGATCATCATTGCAGTTCTTATGCACACACCGTAAATTTGGCCTGTATATAATAATGTTTACTTCATATGCCAAATCATAAAAAAAAAAACTAAAATATATCTAAACCGACGCTCACCAACGACATCGCTAGGTTGTACCAGAGTGGCCATTTTGAACTGCAGTAGCTACATTCCCCTATCAGGTAGAGTGTGTTTGTAACTGACTCGTAGGGCTTCACTCTAAACGACAAGCAAGTCTAAATTATATTGAACTACACTCCCCAAGGTTTGTTCTAAAGATTAAAGTATCATTTAGTAACCTTCAGAATGTATTGTACTGAAAATATTGTGATAAACTTCATTCAGGTCACTAAAGTTTGCCTCACGCTTCACTAACCACCGCTATCGTCACAACCATAACTTCTGATGTACTGTTTGATTCGGATAATTAGGTTAGCTCTTAATATTCGACAAGCATGTTGGTTTTATCGAAACTAAGATTGCTGACATCAGTGGTTAGGGTTTTCAGTTATTGCACACTCTACATTTCAGTGGAGTCATTGGGTAAAATAAACATGGCGGACCTTGAAGTCGCTACCTTGGCAACAGGCAAGAGCTATAAATTCGGAGCGTCATTTTTGTCTCATTAACGTCATTACTAGTGACTGATGAGATTTTAATCTCTATCAATCACCAATCTTATCGAGGTAGACACTCCAGATTAGTGGTAATGCAAAAAACAAACACACCTAGATGTGTGAGGACAGAAATCACGAACAACCTATCTGCGGGGACAATGTGCAACTTTGTCGCACGTCGTCCCATAAACGTACACTGTCAGAATGTGGCCGTGACGTGCTGTTGTTCTTGTTGTTGTTTATATTTAATAGTTTATAGTGTATACTAAGTTCATCGATGTTTAACATCGAGAGACAGTAGAACATAAAACTGTAGCCACAAAGTAAAAACTTCATATGACGTTCGTAATTATGGGTACTTTCAAATTCAATTTAGTTAAATAGCTTGAAAAGAATGCGAGCCAGTACACTGGTACCTTTCATGTAAGAGCACTAAACCCTACTTTGCCTGGCGTCAGCGTACCATGGTGGGCCACATGAATAAATCTTCTTTTTTAAAAGTCCAAATAGCGTGGCATAGACTAAAGTGACTTATCTCAGCTTCGTTAGATCTATTTTATTTTCAATTGGATCGATGACATAGATTTGAGAGAATGTATGATGTTTATATATTGTATGGAAAAGATACTGCATGCTTCGGGCTTACTAAGCAACATTAATGTGCTGACATAATTATGTTTGAATGGCAGACCGAATCCTTTACAACTCACAACTCCTTTACGTTGAACAAAAAGACGCCAAGAGGACGCGAACAGAAAGAAAAAAATCACCATTCTACCATTGTGCACTAATTTCAGCAGATTGGGGACGAAAACTACAGATGATAGAACAAGCATAAGCGATTATTCACTTGCTAAATAGCTCAAATGACGTGTGGCCATTCACTGAATGCAAACTTTTAAGATTGGTCCGATAAACAATGCGTTCCTGTATGTAGTATGCAATTTTGACTGTGGTGCCCAGTGCACAAATACAGATCTAAACCAGAGCCACATTAAAAAAATTAAAACAGTACAAGTTTTATATCCTTATAAAGTCAGCTGTTCGCGATGAGTCTTGAATTCGTGAGAAAGTAAGCCACAAGATTGGTACTTGATACAATACAGGTTCTGTCTTTTCTCAGCCAGTGTTTATCACAGCAGTTAATACAGCAGGAATGTAATCGGTGTGGGCCGTTTATAGCCACCATTATTGTAACCCGGCTTTCAATCTGTCATTCGTCAAGCGTACAACGATAACTTATTCTGTCATGTGCGACTCTGGCTGTTACCCTTTCAAGGCATATTCGCCAGACTAAAAGCACCATGTATAGATTTGTCCTCCCGCCTTCTAAAGCCTCCACGCAAGTATAAACCCATGCACGCTCTTTTGAACAAATGTGATTACTGCTGGGCCCTTTACTGTCAACTGTTTCCGTTTTGTGAGGGGAAAAACATTTCCTAAGAGTAACGACTAACGTGGGCCACAGACTTGGGAGTGTCACCCCAGTCACAGTGGGAGTCCCCAGTGATGTATCGTTGGACAAATAAACAAACAAATACATATATAATTAGCCTTAAAACAAACAACAGCGTGAAAGTATTCATAGTGTACCTAACCCGTGACTCGCAGCTGTCAATAAAAATTATGACCTTGCTCGGTCTCCGACTGCCAGTGGCGATGAGGCCACAACTCGGTCACTCAGACAAGAATGTAGACACAAGTTTTCGTTGACTGAACACAGAATCACCCATTTATATCCTAACTCAACAAAGAAATGATTTTTACTGATTATAAAGAAGACTTCACTACGATAAATAACTTTATCAATTATGTGATCTAACACATTTTTGTGAACATTCCGATCAATAGTAAGGAATGGCTTCAAACTTACTTATGACTATCAAGCACATTTCTGCCAAAAGTATCGGAACAACTACAAGTAAATTATAAAATTACAATACTTACAAATTTTATAACGCCCCTTTCCTTTAAACAGAGATTATACTAGTAAAATACCCAGTAACACACACCTCAACTTTTTCATAGTTTTAGTCACTTTTTACATTCCTAAATACTTATATTCTTCAATAAATTGTTCCATCAACACTTGATAGCCGAAAATAGTCACTTTTCGTTTACTAAGGCTGCACTTTGATTAATAAGCCTGATTGATTTTCCTCTGTGGCATAACCGCAAATGTTGCCTTCACTTAAAAAATTCTACATTTGAATCCAGACAGTAATAACTTTTAATTATTCTACTTTGTGAAAAATTAGCTTGAATAATGTTTAAATAGCACTTATTGGTAGGATTGCCATAATAGGCTTATTGTACCATTTCAATAAGATTACCGGTTAATTACCACAATGCTGTTATGTAGAGAAATAAGTCGGATCAGAATAAAAACAATGAACGTGAGGCACTTCTTACTTTCACTTACATATTGTGTATATGTCATAAACTTTCCATGATATTTATGCATCTAATTAATAGTTTCTAGTTCTGTTTAAGTTATACTCTTTCCATCATCGCGATTTAGTTCACAGTTTTTTTATTCCTGTTTTGGAAAATATTAACCTAGGGACTTGTGGTCTCTCTCTATCT
Source organism: Glandiceps talaboti (assembly GCF_964340395.1). Classification (NCBI taxonomy): domain Eukaryota; kingdom Metazoa; phylum Hemichordata; class Enteropneusta; family Spengelidae; genus Glandiceps; species Glandiceps talaboti. The sequence goes on from NC_135552.1 coordinate 24,565,073, forward strand.
GATGATACTGTTCGATGGCTTCAAATAGTGTGGCCAAGTGTCTGGACGCGGAGTATATGGGAAAGTTAAAATGATTAAAACACGACTGACGTTTTATGAAGTTATTCCCATTTCCGGATGTATAAAGTGGAATTTTCTTTGTCATGTAAGACATGCCCCAGATATTTTCCAGTACAGAAAGTAATCCCTAAAAAACATCGAAGAGTCTAAGCGTTCAACAGATGGTAGTTGTTGCCAGGGCGACTGGTTTTCATCACAACCCCTGGACCCTCTCAATGTTGTTTATCTCAGACCATTCGGTAACACTCACAAAGTTGTTTCTCTGGATTCCCTAGATATTTGGGCAGTTCATTTTTTGTTTATCGTATCAGAATTTTTACATAACTGGGACTCAAACCTGTCGGTTGAAAAGTTATGAGCTGACCCCCTCCCCTCCCTGATAACCTTTCCGGACCAGAGCAACACAACTAAGCCATTGGTTATGTTACATTGTCGGTTTATATAACAGACACACATGAAACTAAATACCGGATTGAAATGTTGGGCAGTTAAATACTCCAAACCAAGTCTAAATGTTACATAAACCATAACTAAATTTGCTTCAGTGCCATTAGACACATTTAATGTTATATTTCATTTCCGATCTTGTGTTTATTACAGGTTATATCTAACTAACAGAAGTAGTTCTTATCGTAAACTGAAATGTCACTTTCAAGCTTTTTAAGTATATGCAATATTGAAAGGCAGACGTTTACAGTTACTTTTACCTGGCAATGTTTCTGCTGTGTACATTTTCTACAACAATGTAATTCAGTCAGCTTTCTTACAATTTGATCATGCTTATCGTGTTTTTATTATTAATCTAATTACATCGCCATTTTGTCGTTTCAGGTCTGATACGTTGCTACTGTGACGCACCGGACTGCGTTGATTCTGGATACATGTGCAAATCTGACATAGGATGTTACTCTGAGATTTTAGAGGAAAAAGACTCAAAACCGCGCCATGGATGCATGGACTCCCATGAGATGCTTGAAATGTGTGTGCTTGATGTGACGACAACTACACAGTCGCCAAATAGGACAGATTTAGAGGAAATTGGTGCCAGGTGGCCGCTTTATAAATGTTGTCAACACGACATGTGTAACTATAATAGCTTAGAGGACATCCAAGTCAAAAGTAATAGCAACCAGCAAAGCACTGAAGGTTAGCAATTTTTTTCTAATTCCTTATATGATTTTTCGTGTGTCTAAGTAATATATTGTATAAAATCTGCAGGCTTGGTCCTTGTTTCTTCCAGAACCTCTTTACAGCGCTAAGCTCCTGGTTTTTTCTTACTGTTCTAATCTCAGTATGAACATACATCGTTCCCGCTGGCTTCGTGACATGTTAACTAAGTAGTCGTGGCGCGAAATGAAATTTGTCGGAGTGCGTTATGACAGAAAGCCAGCATGTATAGTGCTTCCGACAATGATTAGGCTATCTGCTATTAAAGGTTGTGTTGCTATAGCGACCGGTCTTGCAATTTAGTCAATTTCTGATAGCCACAGAAATTAATTCTGTCGCTTCTATTCGATGTTGTATTAATTCCTGATATTTAGGAGGAAATATCTGAAACACGAAAATTGAAACTTTGGGTCGTCGATCTTTGAAGTCAGTCTTAAGGCTAGTAATCCGGCGAAAGAAACCATGTTGTCACATGACAACATGACTTGCTTTCAGACCCTCTAAGATTAATAAAGATGAATGATAAATATCAATATTGTATCAATATGACAATACTGTATTGGCATGATTAGTGTAGCTTTATCCCGATTGTCGGCTGAACTTGACATTCAATTTTGACGACAATTTTGAAAATGTCGTTGTTATGGCAACGCCACGAAGTCGCGCCGGGGACCTTCTGATATCAGTAGGTATAATTCTGAACCCTCAACTTAGTAGAAATAGTATGACGAAGGCACACCCAAGTAGGTTATGTTAGTACACAATACGCCTAAGATGCACCTTCTAACATTTCATGACCATCGACATCGTTTTCCAACTAGGTCAAGATGATTTTACGTCCTACGACAATTTTTTTGCCAAGCTGAAGTAGAACATAACAAGAAAACAGTCTGATCGAAGTAATCAGGAAGGGGAGTTTTTATACGGCCCATAGTCCGTGCCTCAGCCCAATTATCTGCCGCAAAGAGGCTTTCTTTTTTTTCTCTGTTGCCTCCCTCTAAGTCTTAGAGATAATCCCTTGAAATGGACAAGGATCTTATCGACTGAAACCAGACGTTTTAAAATATGTCCCACTCAACATTTACGTCATTTGCCGCCCAGGCTTGTCGCCATGAGGGGAAACAATCAGATGGGATTTGAATGCACAGTACTACAAGCAACTGGGATGTCCCGACGTGCATTGTGGTAATCTGATCTTGAAACTCGCCAGACCTTGGAATACACATATACCTTGAGCATATACTTAGACCACTGAACAAAAATATATTCCAAACAAATATATGTATATGAATACACACAGTTTGTAGTTTGCCGACTTGGAGGTACTTAAATAAGAACACAGAGAAAAATACAAGAAGTAGTTGGTGAATCTTGTTTTCAATAGTAGCATAATGAATATTTTGGTTGAAACGACTTAAGGTAAGCCTAAGAAGTTGATAAGGGCAGGAAATGTAGTAGATCTATGGTTATAACAAGACATAGTGTAATCCTCCCAGCAGGAAACATAGCCTTTCTTCAGATTTATACAACTTTTTTTATTTTAATCGCTAGATAAATGATGCAAGATTTAACTTGTTGAGCGAGACAGAAAGTCGGCAAAATCACGTGGCTCGAGGCAGGTCTACGGGAAGTTTACCGGAGTGGAGCTTAAATGACCCATGACCTTTTCGAAGTAAATTACGATTCAAGGGGTTTTAGCGAGGTAGTAAAATACTAGCTTAGATTACTCAACCTAGAAGACGCCGGTACACACACCGACAATAGACTTACATTACAGAGTTCAACAAAATTGAAAGTATTGAAGATTTTTCAGTACAAGGAATTCGATTCGATACGAGAACTCGTCTTAGTCCTAGAATGTGTTAGTGACATTTGCCACAAATAGAGATCTGTTTAATCATGAATGTATCCATCTAAAATACTTCAACTATTAAAAGCGTTCTTTTTTTAATGTACGTTGAGAGTGATGGTTATACGCGGGCCTTCATGTGCCATTTCGTTACAACTATTGTTACTGAACGATGAGTGAATGTACAGGACAAAACAACAACGTTTATTTATTGGGAGAAAATCATTGCTGTTGTTGTTCTACCATAAAATTTATATTCTTGGTTTTAATACTTACGGTTTTTAGTCGAATGTGTTTACGAGAAGTCGCCCGCAAGGTTAATAGTAAAGGCACATACATATCGGTTGAAGGCTTTGGTGTGACCGTCACGCACGTACCCTTGGTCACGTGATATATCACAGTGTCGTATTTCGAACCGGTCGACATATGTTGCATTAAAAAATAAGAACCACTCCACCAGAACGACAAGGATAGCATTTATATTGTTAATTCAGTTTACGTTCAAAGCAGAAAAACATTGAAAATTTGCTAAATAGTTCATATGCTGAAAACTACAACCTGTCCTGTTGAAAGCCAAGAAAAAAACAAGGGCTTAAGTTGTCACCACACATATTTAAAAAAAAATGAAAACATAATTTTCTCAAATCGGTGAATATTTGACACAAAATGGCTGCCACGTTGTATATTATTGAAACAACATGGTCAAAGGGGAAGAAACTGAAAGCAAATCAAAATAATGTGACAACGCACGAAATTATTTTAGACTTTAATATTAATGACAAAAAACAAACATTATTTCTCTAATTCTGTCAGAGTCGTCACGTTCTGATGGTGGAGGACTTGCATTTTAATCTAGCAGTTAGCAGAATTGGTGCGATACCAGCGCTCGAAGGACACTCCTTACTCAAAATAGTTTCAAAGAATGAAAACAATTTTGCACCTCAGTTATTTACGGTTTTTTTTTGGACTCGCCATATATGAGACGACTCGTGCAGCTGGTCCGATTTTTCATAGATGAGGTTCGAGAAAGTTTGATAGCAACTACTTTATTCAAGTTCCTTGACTGCAGGCTGGGATGGCCAAACAGCTGTCGTCAAAATTGGTACAAAAGAAGAAATTATAGAACAAATCTAATTGATACATTGTAGCAAATGCAAGTCACGTGACAATGCCAACTGATCTGAGTACGGATTTTTTATGCACGTCACAGTACGCTATTGCACCCTGTGGACAACATATCGGTAACAGGTTTTGAAATTATGAGCTATTACTTAAAACGGTACCAGTTGTGCCCTGTTAAAATAACACATCAAAATAAGTCATCACTGGTATTATTATATATGCAAAACAGTCTGAGAACGGTTGCCATTTTTGCGACCAAACTGTCTTTTCGTGTGATAAGTTGAAATGCAGAAACGAAAATTCACATGGTAATAGTCTTTTGTTTCTTTTTGGTTTTTGTTGGTCGGCTAGAAGAGTGAAAGTTATAGAATTACAAACTAGAAAAACCGAACAGATGAACGCTTACAGCCACGTTACCGGATACCCAAACTGAAGACAACCAATGCATACGTAAATAGTATGTTGTATGGAACCGCATTTAATATACATACCTCATGTATTTTAATAAAGTGTCGCATTATACCGTCTTTGTCACTGTCTTATAGCGAAGATATCAGTTCTACAGACATTTCCTTCGATTCCTTTAGTTGATCAAAATAACCACTTCCTGGCATGGTTTGTCTTAATCTTAGTAAATGTATGGTCTTGACTTGGTTTTGCACAGCCGCAACATTTGGAGACATCTTTTAGTTTTACATTTCGTCAGGTTATTCGAAACGTGTTTGATACATTCATACGATTTAAAAGGATATCGATAGGCAAGGAACCCAAGAAAACTTCAATTACGTATTGCTTGTCTGGCTTCTTTGATAGCACTTACGGTGGATACGTTGGTAGGCAGACATTTATTGCTAAAATATTCATCAACAGTTCGCACACTTCGTAAACTTTCGTTATCAGGGGTTGATATCTGAAAAGAGATGTGAGTCCATCTTTCAGTTTTCAAATTTTACAATGTGTGTTATTTGAATGTCAACACCGGGTGGTCGTAGAAAGACAAGAATATCAGTATCCCCGCTATAAACAGCTCTATTTGCCGAATAAAGGTTTTTTGCCGTAGGGTTGATTAACGTGGAACCAAGGATCAAAAAGGGATGTCGGTATTCATTCTTCGAAGAAGCATATTTTTCCTCTCTATTTCTGTATTCAATCATCAAAACAACACAACATTCAGTTGTCGATTCCGATTCGTATAATTTTGAACGATTTTAGGTTCGCTGTGTAAAGTGCTTTACGGGTGGGGTGTAAAGTAATTGGGGAGGGGGTAAGCATATGAAAATGTAATGGAAGAACCATTTGCTTTAAGGTTAAAAGTTTGCTATGACCTGCACAGCAATGCAGTCTTAAACACTGGTCCAATAGCGTTTCGTTTTTATTTTCCGGTTAAATGCAATTACATTTTAAAAGCATAGTCAGGGAGTACTCAAAAGATATGGCCTATTGCGGAGACTACATAGATACTCCAGATAGGAGAGTGAAAACAAATTCGTATGAATTGTCTGGTTCAAACAAATAACTAATGGCTAATTGTGCAGCCCTTTTTACTTTCATCATGAAAATTGGTGGTGATGATAGAAAATTACTGCAGTTCTTTGTCTGAGCTTTTTTTAAAACTATCCGTTTTGTGCTTGTGCCCGACCGGGGACGCCACGATACAATAGTTACAAAAAATAACAAGTTGAGTCAAGAAATTTAATTTAATATTGCAGACTAATATACATGCCTTGTTCTTCCTGTCTTTTCATTGAACATTAATTGTGGATTTTTTTCCCACAAAGCATAATACGAAAGTATATGCACGCCTCTACCGCTTTGAATGCTTAAATGAGTTTTGTGTATAGTACATGGATAGCAATGCTCGACTTGTGAAAGAGCATTGTGTACATTTTTTGTATTTATCCACCGTATAAAAGATATGAAACATCTCGACGTAAAGTACTTTGGTCAGCTATTTTATCCCTATAATGGCGAGCCGAACCTTTCGCTTTTGACAAAGTATCTTTTCTTGAATTTTGAGTAAAGGAGCGGAATGGCCCCCATTGATGGCGATAACACAAAGATCATTTCCTCCAAGCATTTACGGTACATAATTGATAGGTCTTACAATTCAACTTTCAATGAAATGTCAACGAACCCGTATGTATGTATGTATGTATGTATGTATGTATGTATGTATGTATGTATGTATGTATGTATGTATGTATGTATGTATGTATGTATGTATGTATGTATGTATGTATGTATGTATGTATGTATGTGTGTGTGTGTGTGTGTATGTATGTATGTATGTATGTGTGAGTGTGTGTGTATGTATGTATGTATGTATGTATGTATGTATGTATGTATGTATGTATGTATGTATGTATGTATGTATATATGCATGTATGCATGTATGTATGTATGTATGTATGTATGTATGTATGTATGTATGTATGTATGTATGTATGTATGTATGTATGTATGTATGTATGTATGTATGTATGTCTACTCTGAAAGGCAGACTTATGAGAATAATTTAATGATACGTTGGGGAGGGGAACGGGTGGATGGATGTTTTTGTTATAGGTCATTCAATGTAGTCATGCGTGGAACGTGTCTTCCTCTTGTAAAAATAGAGATCTTTTTTCATACACAAAGTACTAGTAATCCATTCTCTGTCTTCACGCGTTACAATTCTGGCATTTATACGGTGTCGAGTTAGCTAGAATGTTAATGACCAGCCGAGCTTAGAAGGGATGTTCTATCTGATACATCCTCTGCAGCATCAATCCTAAGACCCCGTGGAGTTCCTGGCGCCGCGATGAAATGACTTGGCATTATACTCCGATTGGAAATTTATTTTTTGCTCAGAATATTGCTATACAAGGCCGTGTAATCAATCTCACCATCGACGCCACTAAGTCGTACATATTAAATCGCATGCGTTCACTGCAGTATTTCCTTCTCTTCCGTCTTAATTGAAAATACGATCGAGGCCTGAAAATCCGTTAAAAATGTATTACTTGAAAGCATAGGGTATTGGAAATTCAATCTCTGAAACTCTGACTTCATCCATTGTGAAAGTTGCGCCAAAAAATGTTATATGACATTGAGATAATTTCAAAGTTTCTGTACATTTGCCATGTCACATCCAGTTGATGTTTGTTGGAGAAAAATGTCGCATGATTCACAGTCTATGAACCTTGACGATTGACAGGTTGAGTTTCAGTCGCAAATTTATTGTCGTTCGATACATAAAGGGCTTGGCGCCAGAAGTTCTGCGCAGACGATATTAACTTCATACCCGTGGTAATCGTTACAGTATCGCTACTGACGCCCGCATACAACACTGCAGGGACGTTAGAACACAGCGGGCAACACGTCGTTTAATTGGCAAATATTACCATTTAGGAATCTGTAACTAAAATTGTTAGTGAATATTATAACTTGTTGTAATTCCGTGAACGGATTTCTGCCTTGCGGCTTTACGCGAAGGCGGTGCAATGAGAGGTAGGGAAAGATGACCTGTGTGTCTGCGGACTCGGCAACTTTCCCCACAGGAGGGTGGGAGTACCCTTGTGATTTGCTTGAAACCCATTTTATGACGTCACATTGAGCATGCTTATCAAAAAATGCAATGCCTTCCCCTATTTGTTCAAGAGGTTCTGTCAATTTTAATTTCAGACACCACTTACTCGTTTATGTACATCCTCACATAAATATTTTCTAAATAATAAAAAAGACTGCCTGCATGAATGTTTTTGTTCCAAAACTTCTTCAACTTTTTATTGGAAGACTTATAAAACAGCAATACAGGCCGCCAACCCAAAATGTCGTTGTCACCAGCTTTGAAGTGTAAACGTATAAAATGACGCTTAATTATTTTAAATCGGTCTAAAGTTACCATTGAAGAAACAGTATGCACACACGTTTTGTTCACTACGACACGTATATAAACTATGGTTTATTCGTCGGGCAGCAAGCTCATCTTAACTCCGAGTCGCGGTCTGACCACCCATGCTTCGGGGTCGCATTTAGAAGAGTGTTTTCATTTCCATACAAAATCACATGACATTTTAGCAAAAGAAGATAATTTAGCGCCAATGACAAATTTGACTCGCTTCAGTAGTTCTTTCTTTTTCTCATGTGATGCCAGACGTTTGGAATTTGTTTGACGCCATCACCTGACTGTCACGGTCAGACCCAGTACAAACCGGCGGATGAGCACAGACGTAAGATGGGTCCTTTTTCCATTGGGGAATACAAAATAGTTTTTTTTTTAAATCCTTTTACGCCCATTTATCATTGTTGTTGTGTTCGTTGATTCAACAAAACGGAATGGGAAGGTTTTTCATTGTTTGCTAGTTGGAAACAATAGAGTCTTTCAATGAAGAGATAACTATAAGTCTCAAGACATTAATGATTTCGAAGTTTTTTTTACCGGTGATTGATGAGCGAGACAAACCTTACGATCGATCGGTTGTCGCTGTCGCCCATGTTTGCATAATAACCCAAGAAAATAAAAGGAAAACCGGAGACAAGCCCTTTGGGAGGTTAACCACACTTTTGTTTGACTGCATTCTAGAAATATTCAAGCTCGAAAGTAACACTTCTACTTGATTAATCGAGTCGATTTTTCTCTAAACTTGTTCTGAGCCCCTTCCTTCCGTTCGCCTAATTCTCGCTTCCCTTTCTAAAGTCACTGTGTCTGTAGGGCCATTTATAGTTTCTCCTCCATAAAACAGTGGTGCAGATTTATGGACAACAACATAAAGCTTTCAATTTTTATCGACAAAATCCATTCGAAATGGGCAGTTTTAAGATTTAAATTGTCGTGCTACATTGTTGCGGTATAGAAAGCGAAGAGCGCGGGAAGCGCAATTATGGTAATTATTGTTCAATTAAAATGCTCATGCAAACTCGTTAACTCGTTTGGGGAATTCATTACGAGCTCTTTTGTCTAATTGTGTTTGTTTTTCTAATAGTGAATAGCACGGAGAAACTCTACTCCTGTGCGCTATTTTTCTTACCAAAACATTTTAGAGCGCTTCTTTCTAGTACTAGTAGTAAGTCAACAGTCGTACGATAAAGTAAGGCTGTCGTCGAAAATCATGGTTAATATGAAATAAATACTGCAATATTCAACGCAGTTTTAATGTTCAGTAAAACAAATACTGGAAAATAGAATTACTTTTTAACTGGCAAAAATCGCACCCGAAAAGTAAGCTTTTTCTCTCCTAATTCCCAGCAAAGTATTCACAATTGTGCTCTTGATTCTGTTCTACTCCTTCAACCTCGGGACACAAAAATGATTTGAAGGGCACTTAACTCTTGAGAGATACAGCACCTATTTAATATCGACATCAAAATGTGGTTCCCAAAATATTTATTGGGGTTCGACCGGGCTGGTATCAACCCGGTAATCCCTTTATCTAGAGTGTTTGTTTTTCTCTTTTCTTTGCACCGCTATAGTTTGTTGTTCGCTGCAGGCTCACTGACAAAATAACGTTCCACCATTGAGATGTGGTCAATTAAATATTTGTGTTTACACAGACAATGATGGGTCGGCAGACAGAGAGAAATATACACAATCATGTAACTTAAGTCAATTAGTCAGACTATGGACGTATTAGCCATGACAACGACACTCTATCCCCACCCCTCAACCTCTCAGACTTTCTCCGTCTCTCTCTTTCTCTTCCCCCTTTTCTGTCTGTCTCTGTGTGTGTGTGTGTCTGTGTGTGTGTGTGTGTGTGTGTCTGTCTGTCTGTCTGTCTGTCTGTCTGTCTGTCTGTCTGACTGACTCTCTCACACACACGCACACACACACACACACACACACACACACACAACACACTCTAAGTCCTGTCTCTGTCTCTATCTGAATCCGCCAGAAGCAGAAATCTTAGTATATGTATACTGAACTCTGTTTTTATCAACCAACACAATTTTGCCACACCAGTTATAAACGTTCTGTCAAAAACTCTTAGAAAACTATTTGCCCTGCCTTTCTGGAATCGCCTTTTGTAGTTTAGACAGATGCAATAGCATGTATGTATTTGACTACTCTTGCAGAGTGTTCGTTACAAGTTTGAAGCTTGTAATTTCTTTATCTTGAGCGTGCCCACCGATTTAGGTAAAGGAGTAGACAAACGTATTAATCTTAGTGTGACAATCAGCTAATTCAACATCGAGCAAACAAACAGAGATACAATCAAGAAAACCAAAAGTAAGACAAATAGCAAGTTACGGTAGCTCTGTCCTGTCGACTACACTTTAGTCTTATCATCTAAGCACGTGCCATGGTTCAGTTTTGACATAACTTGTGATTACCCTCAAGTTAGCTGAAGTGAAACTATTACACAGATTGTCTCTCATTTAAATGGATAATTTGGTTTCAATGCCGTGTCTCCAATGAGTACTTTGGTAGATGCATGTACGTTGGAGGTTTCCACCTTTCTCGGCTACACGTACACCAGTCGTCGAGAATATTCCTTAGAGTGAGACCTGTGATTGAGATAGGATACCCTTCTAGATACTCGAATTGGTAATATTGACTACACCCGATTCTTTCACTGAGAAATCTAATTAAATTAATGTCAAGCGTTGTCCGGATAAAATTGTCATATTTTAAGTAAATTTTTTGCAAATATTAGCTTTATTTTATAAATTGGAATCAAGCAAATAATCCTACGATTTAAATGTTTGTCAAACTTTAGAATATAAATGATCGCATTTACATCCATAGTCATTTAAACAAAGTCTACATAAACGTAAATGTGAGAGAGCATGTGTATCTCGAAACTTCACTTGATCACGTGAATCAGAGTGCACGGTTGAATAATTTTTACATTTGATGCACTTAAATGATCAGACTTGAAAAAAACAAAACCAGAATCCATTTACAAATACAAAATGTTGTCGAACGAGGATGAATGATTACAAATATCTCAGACTATCTTGTGTAAGTGATCTTTCTTTTTCTTCCCCGGTTAAAAATGTGCCTGAAGTGAACTCTAGGCATAATTTGAATCGAAATTCGTAACACGACTCGAGGCAAAACATGGAGTACTTGACTTGAGATGCTTTAGTAAGCACTCTGCATATTCACATGTTTGGCTATATCATGACTATTGAATTGAAATTAAAGGGATGTCACAAGTTTTTATGTCTGTCTTTTGGAAGTCAAACTCGTCAAAAGAACGGTAGCGACATCTGCGTGTATACTTATCCACTTCTAAACGATCCTGCAGACTGCTCGTCTTTCTATGTATTCAAAATGAGTTTCTCTCTTTTCAATAATGCATTGGTACATGTATACTTTATGCCTTATTTAGAAAAGAGCCGTTATTTCGCCGCATTATCTCGGAGCTCCAGCGTGGCTGTGTAGCCTCGATGTAGTGACGGCAAATTGAATTAGACAGAGCGAAGCGACTAGCTCTGTCTCGCGTGAGACTAAAGTATTGGAAAATAAGGATGCTTGGCGTCGAAACCGACAATTTTACTACACAGCCCAAATTGACTTTCTTCTCTTTAAATAAAATATCAGTACATTCTGACGTTATACATGCTGTGGGGATATTAATCAAACATAAGTAAACACAAAAATATATGGGTTATGCTTCTTTGCTCCAGATGTTTGGACAAATTACTAAAATTTCATGTTACTAAGACAACGTCACAGCTTTGATCGCATTGACAGTCATTTATCCATAGATCTATCCATCTGTCCATGGATATGTGTGTGCGCGCACACACACACACACACACACACACACACACACACACACACATACATACATACATACATACATACATACATACATACATACATACACATACACACATACACACATACATACACACATAAATACATACATACATACCTACATACATACATACATACATACATACATACATACATACATACATACATTTATTGTAATACAAGCTTACACATATCTTATTCCCATAATGGAAAAAAATAGTGACTCACATCAATAGAGTGTCATTTGATCTATACATACATGCCTATTTATTCAACATTGAAATCTGCATCTAATTAAAATCGAGACATTGGCGCCAAATCCAACTCCACTCAAAGATCTCCAAATCTACAAAATAGTGTGTATATTTCATCTCGATATAATACAATATTGTATATCAGAAACCTAAAGTATTGACTCTTACATCGATCCTTCTAAGCACAGGGACACATAATCTTTCATAGATTGTCGTTCGTTTTCCGTTCCTTGTGTACAGTCGCAAAATATAATAACATTGTGACTTGAATTTCCCTAACCCGTATTTAAAACAACCAGTATAGAAATAGTGTAGAGTGTATTGATATATTAGTGGTAGCAGGAAAACAAAAATCTATGAGAAATACAACTTGTCCCTGTGTCTAAGCTTACATTTTGCCTTCATCACGATGTACTTTTGTATGATCAACCTTCGCCGCTCTGTGGTTCTAATTTTTCCAGTATACTAAATTGTTTTCCTCTGGTAATTGCTTTCTTGAGATAAATGCAAGCCGCAACAGTATACAGAGAGATATTGTATGGAATATTGCAATATTAATGCTAACATTGACAAGCCCGACAAAGTCAATTTGATTAACATCCAAATAGTGTTCAGACATATGAGTTTAAGTCGATCACCATCAACAGAACCATCTCTTATTCAACTAATAGTTTATTTCGCCCTGGGCGTCACAACGGAGTCATTGGGTTACCATGGCAACAGGTGACTGTCGTCCCAGTGGCCATTGCGCAGCTTTCCTCACTTTGCCTCGGTCTGTTAAGGAATTAGATTTCTCGAGTTTTGTGCTGTTTTTATTGATTGAATTAATTTCGGTAATTTCGCCAGATAATTAAATTTATCACTTTGGAGTATCCATGGCATCAATAGCTCGGCACTTGTTTGCTCAAATTACCAACTCATTTTAAGGTCTTTTTATGGTCCTTTTAAAATTTCAAAGTTTTGAGGGATTTTTGTTGATTGGTATGCACGGTAGACTGGTATCCAATGGGATATCATGTGACCTACTCCGGTTTCAGAAACTAACTAGCTTGGCAAATAGTGGTAAACTATATGGTGGGTTTTTTTAAAGTGTGGATCTGCAAAACTTTTGGTTTCATGGGTGAAATTCGTGAAGTTCTAATTGTAATTGATAGGTAACTTGAATATTATAATTATACGTTTATTTGAAGTATTGATCAATTACACTTTGCCTGCCTACCTGTACAATAATAACCAGCTCCCATTCGCAAGGATGGACGATTTTTATCATGTTTTACGTTGAACGTCGATGAAACTTAGGGTTATCTATATATCTTGAAATCTTGTATCTAAATCGGCGAGGCCCTTCGAGAATTACTGCAGAGCGTTTGCGTTGTCAAGCGGATGGAAGATCTACTTTACAGCCAGACTTTCTGTCGACATGCAAAGCAACTGAAGTGCACTTCATGCGTTGATTGACATCATGGACGAATAAATCATAAATTTTCACATAGTTGAATGGCACGGTAGCAACCATGGCATATATATATATATATATATATATATATATATATATATATATATATATATATATATATATATATATATATATGTATGTATGTATGTATGTATGTATGTATGTATGTATGTATGTATGTATGTATGTATGTATGTATGTATGTATGTATGTATGTATGTATGTATGTATGTATGTATGTATGTATGTATGTATGTATACACACACACACACACACACATATATATATATATATATATATATATATATATATATATATATATATATATATATATATACACATAGGGAGACAGAGAGACGGAGAGAGACAGAGACAGAGAGACAGAGACAGAGACAGAGACAGAGACAGAGAGAGAACGAGCCCTACATTTTGTTATGATACCGTGCCAGAGCCGAAGGTCAGATATGGGCCAGCTCGTCGCCAACACATCACAATGGAATCGGTGCACTGTACACAATGTGTGTCCATTTCATGACAAATCCAATCAAATCGGAGCCGCGGGAACGAAATATACGAGGTCGTGTTATTTGTTTGCCCCGCTTTATGCCAAATCCCCAGGTATCCGATTTGGAGACAACATTCTGTGTCAAATGAATCATGCAAATTCGTATTGATATGTGTGTAGCGTATGGCCCATTGCAAGAACAGCGTTGGGACTAGTTACTGCTTTCTGCCTAACCCCAAGCAATTCGTCATTTATTTTTTGTTATTCTTCTCCACTTTCGCGAATGACCAAAATAACTTTATGCTAATATATTCTATATAAAATTATTATTGTTTTAATTCAACAATACATAATTTAGAATGTTCATCTAATATTGATACTTTATCCAGCTTGCAATAAGCGGGTGCGACCATTTTTTTGAAAATAAAAATTAAAACATTCTTTGTTTTTTATCTCCGTGTATAAATAATAAAAACCACAAATAAGCTTACTATATAGAATGACTTTGGCAACCCATATAAGCGTGACCAGACTACGTTAAGTTCTATCTATCTGTCTGTCACTAATTTTGTCCCTCTTGCGGGTTCACCTGCAGCCAGTAAAAAATCGAATAACGTCCCATCTGTCACGAAACGATGCCGGGGGCGAGCAGTATTCAGCCGGAGTGGTAATGGGCGGCGAAGTGCGGATAATACAGTGAAAGTGTGACACGCGCTGTGGAGTTCTTTTTCCTTCACCGGTCGCATCCTAGATACAGGGTTTAACGTTTCGCACCGTAAATTTATGGTGACTGACATGATCGAAGAATCAAAGTCTTGATTTAGAAATTGATGGTTTGGAAGAGCGGTCTTTGAGAAGCTATGTTAGTTTCACGGTGTAATATATTGTTACTCTAAAACCGTCCGTGCATTGTCATCGACAGGTTCTTACCCAGTCCGTTGTGTGTATGCACTTTCCTCTCATTGTATACATAAGTGTGATATCTGTATATTATGTACGATATCACCTTTTGCTGGTGTATAGGTAGATACTCAGATTAAAAGCTCGTACAAACACGACTCATTAAAATGAGGGGGGGGGGGTTTCGCTAGTCCCTTTCATCAAGTGCATGCTGCTTTCGTCCGGACGACTGGCTTCAAACACTATCTAACAACCAGCTTTGTTCTTTTTTTTTATCTTCACATACTTAGCAGATTCACAGATGGACACAGCCCCTGATGTGGTTCTCCAGTCGAAAGCCGTTTGGTTCCGTGCAGCTGTCATCGCTGTTCCTATTGCGGGAGGATGCATATTAATTCTTCTCATCTTATTGGCGGTACGCATGCTCAAAAACGAGGAGAGAAGATTCAAAAGATTACAAGCGAAGCGGAGAGAGACACTCAGTGCGCTCCACAGGGGTTGTTATGACAACAGGAACTTTAAAAACCATGTACATATTAATAATATAGAAAATAATTTACAGACTAAAAAAAGTAAAGAAACAAAGTCGACAAAAATTAATAACGATGCTGTAAAAAATGTGAACGAATGTCCGAAGAGCGTCGTGGTGGTACAATGGGACAAACACAACATTAATGAACATATTGACGTAGTATAGCGTCACGCAATTTTAAAATCATAATGTGTAGCCGCTTTCTGTTTCCTGTTTTTGGTTGCATGTACATAGATTGAGCTCTATAGATTGATTTTATCCGCTATCTGTAAATTATACATATTTAAATAAGTTAAAGGATATCAAGCGAATATTTATGAAAATAGGAGCGATGTGAGAAATTTAACATCCTATAGTGGCATTCGAAAATATATTCCTCGATGCGTATTGTACATACATTTTAGCATCTCTAGATTGTGTTAAAGAATTGAATCTCCATGGAGATCTTTAACGAAATGGCACCCACGCGAATCAGGATATGCATTTTATGAACCCCCACCAAATCCATCCATGCAATCGTAACTATAGCAACCGTGACAGTATGTGTTAACTGAGAAAGGACGGAGCTAAGACTCTACTCTGAGTGAAGATGAACAGAAATGAATCTTGCCTAAAGTGGATCACTGTCTCCCACTCAGCAATAGGAAAGCTTAACTTTGGTTGACTCCGGGATATTCAACAGAACACCACGACATCCACCGCCGTAAATCATTGTGTGTGAGTGTGTGTGTGTGTTGTTGTTGTTGTTGTTGTTGTTGTTGTTGTTTGCTTGTTTGTTTGTTTTTACATCGACAATGTTAATATTTGTCCGGGACATCGCTCGTATTGGAATATCAGAGAAGCAGTGCACTGTGAAACTTTCGCAAGAACGCACTCTAAATATATATATATATTATCTTGAAAGTTACCCAGTGGACTTCTTCAAAAATATTATACTTGGACAAGAAAAGAGAGACCTCTATAAATTCGTTCTTTAAGAATGAAACATTGTGAATATTACATCTTTATCGAATGTACAGTGCGTTTTATATGTTTCATTTGTTTCGAATACATAACTATACAAAAGATACATTATCGTTTGTGCTTCATTTGCTTCACCCCCCCCACACACTTGCATACATACATACATACATACATACATACATACATACATACATACATACATACATACATACATACATACATACATACATACATACATACACACATACATACACACACACACTTACATACATACACACATACATACATACATACATACATACATACATACATACATACATACATACACACATACATACATACATACATACATACATACATACACACACACACTTACTTACATACATACATACATACATACATACATACATACACACACACACTTACATACATACATACATACATACACACACACATACATACACACACACACTTACATACATACACACACATACATACATACATACATACATACATACATACACACATACATACATACATACATACATACATACATACATACATACATACATACATACATACACACACACACTTACTTACATACATACATACATACATACATACATACACACACACACTTACATACATACATACATACATACACACACACATACATACATACATACATACATACATACATACATACATACATACATACACACACACACTTACTTACATACATACATACATACATACATACACACACACATACATACATACATACATACATACATACATACATACATACATACATACATACATACATACATACATACATACATACATACATACATACATACATACATACATACATACATACATACAAGTACCATTTCTTGGGACGAAATAATTGCATGGATTTTATTGTTAACTTTGAGCCGATAGTACTTGTGACGAGGTTTTTGCTATTATTTCAGACAAGTCTGGTTTTTTTTGGTCCGCGTAACTATACGTCTGACTGTCCACTTGTTAACAGTAATCACATAAGAGAGCAACTACTGAAACTTTTTTATTTTTGTTTCCAAAACGTCTGTCTCATAAGCGATGGTGCTTGTACCATTTTCTAATAATAGAACTTTCGTTTTGTCATCTGTTAAAACGTGAATTGGGTGAACGCTATTCGTTTTTACTGAAGAGTCAGAGCCCTTTGAATTGCTACTTTTGTTGAGAACGTTTAACTTTACAAATGCAACCCATGGAAACCGACTGGCGACGCGTTTCTGACGCTGCGTGGTAAAGGCAGTATTAGCAGACAATAGTAAAACTAGGTGGTGATTATGCCTAATCTCTCTCCGGGTTTTGACAGCCGCCATCAATCAGTTGCTCGGCGAGACGCGGTAATTATAGGGTCCATTTTCCCGAATACACACCAACAAAAAGACTCCTGTCGTCTTACGCGCATCTCCGCTTTGCATTTTAAATAGAAAGACTATACGCCATATTGAAATTGTCAGAAGACAAAGCGGTCAGAGGTCATCTTGGACAGAATATTTAGCGGGTGATGTCACACGAAAAGCCTAATTGAGTGTAATTGAAGAACTTTTTAAAAGTGTTTTGCATACCAACAAATTCATGAGTCTGTTGTTATTGAAGTGTGATACAGTGTCTCAGAATTGAGCCACACTCCGTGACACGATGCGAATTACGGACTTACCGTTTCAACTCTTTCAAAGTTGCAATGATCTAACATGGTCATGGAATATGATGCAAACTTCTCCCGAGTACTCAAGAAAAGAATGTGATTTGAACAAATTGAAGTGTTCACAAAATTTAACGTCGTATATATTATCTAATACTCTCCCATTTCTATCAACAACAAAAGTGGAACAAGCTTAGCTGGGTTTATAAACTTTTTAGACGGGTGAAAATACAAGCATAAACCTCCTCTATTTTAGTATAATGGTAAATTAATGTGGGTGCATGCCTCCGATAACATTATCATTAATATCACCTTCTTGCATTGTTAGAACAGTTCATGATGGTATAATACGTATATGGTACTAAAGTATGTATTACGCCTTGTACCAGGTTTTATATCTGCTAGTTAAGTACGTTTCAATAAGTACGGTGCTACAGGTTTATCTTGCTTCTAAACTATGACTTGTATAAAGTAATGTCAGCATGTGCGTCTGTAAAGAATATAGGTAATAATATGCTGGTGTAATTCTGATACACTTAACACCTGGGTCCATTCATTTACAAGCTGAAGGAGCGAGATTCGGGTGGGATTTCGCAGTTAAGAAAACTTTCCCAACATGCAAGAAGCCTTAACAACCGGCTACTTTCAAAGGAAAGGTTCCATATTTTAACTTTCAAACCAAAGCGCCCCAAAACAAGCAACGGGTTCGATACCGTTACAATCTCTGCAAAATCAGTTTGTTTGTTTGTTTGTTTTTTAAAGTAAAAAAGATTAATAGCGAGCGTGTATTAAGTAAAGGAAATCACGACATTAGAAAAAATCTCGCTTCGAGTCTCTTGTGCCTGTGTTCTATCAAACTCTGAGCATTAGTGTATTTTTATTGCAAAACACACTTACAAGCCCTAACCAAAATTGTTGGTTTTCACGATTTACAAACTTTGAAAAAACATTTGCAACAAAATCCTCTAGTTTTTGCAAGAATTATTGCGTGTTTGCTTGTCTTGTTATATGATCCATTTTCACGTGACTCATGTTGATATCAGTTTCAGTTATAGCTGAGTGACATACGAGTAAACGAAAGCAGATTGTCAGGCATTAGCAACAGAGCAGATAAAATGTAAAGATGTCAACGAATACTTGAGGGCGCCCTCGTAAGAGTATTAGCATTTCGGCAAATTTCGGAATCGGTGTTCGCCGACCAGGGATAACAGAATTCATCACTTCAATTTTTTCCACTGGACTTGAACTCGTTATAAACAAAAGGTTACGTTGTAATAGGGGTTCGATATTAAGTGAGTATCTGGTCCTTTGAAAAAACAAAACCGACTGCACATGATGTACTCTCCACGTAGTTTTAGTGAAGTGGGAAATAAAAAAGATGGTCAGTTGTGTTCAAGAGTTCGTGGCCATGATTCTTTATTTTCAAACTTCGAATTACAGTCTTCATTAAATATACAAATTTATGGCGGGGTCGATTAACAACTTGTTGACACAAAAATGTACATGTTTCAAGGTTTTTCATCACAGTGACTGTTAACTTTCAGCTCAATTGTTACAACTTGGAGGTAATGAATAGACATTTCAGGGGGAAATTCACAAAGTATTCAATGAAGTTTACGACACTCATTTACGACTTTTTAATTTTATCTCGCCTGTTTGAAGAATTTGATTGATGTATGTTATTGCAATTAGAATTTCTTCGAAGGTGATAATATTTCCGTCCTGTGTTATTTCAAAGACGACAGTAAAAACGTCAAATTAGAAGGAGGGAATGCCGCTGCTGTTCTGAATACAGATTCATTAAAAATATATATCGGTCACTTTCTGCCAACGGTTATATAGAGCATTCGACCGTGCTGTCATTAAATTTGGTCATAAATCTGGTCAAGAAACCAGTACGTCGCCAGTGTCGTCAATGATGAAAGACTTTACGAGGTTTTCTTCGGGGTCAGTGATGCAAACTTTGAATGACTAACTCATCTCCCGTCTGTGGCTTCTTGCCCGGTTAGGCTCTAAATAGGTTAAATTGCGCCCTCTGACCGAGATCAAATTCTCTGCAAATCAAAGTACTCAAAATATCTCCTATATATGACGTTATGTGACGTCATGTGCAAGC
Source organism: Glandiceps talaboti (assembly GCF_964340395.1). NCBI lineage: Eukaryota > Metazoa > Hemichordata > Enteropneusta > Spengelidae > Glandiceps > Glandiceps talaboti. Next base: position 24,585,444 of record NC_135552.1, read on the forward strand.
TTGTTCCTTGTCCTTGTTCTGTTATGGATATCGACAATCTTTTATTTTCCCAGAGAATTAATTATTCGGCGGCCATCTTGGATTCTCAAATTTTGATATTTTGACCTTGATTTCAAAAAAACTTGTCCCTAGTTTTCCCCTCGATTTTAACTTGCAATTGGTTTGAGGTTTCCAGTACAAAATTACAGCAATAGTTCAAGACGTTATTGCCTATAAGCATGCTATCGCGACAGAGGTGTGTGGGTGGCTAGCTAAAGTGGAGGGGGGGGGGGGCTGCTTTGTAGAGGAATACCGAAACAGCCAGGCTATCTAAAACGAATCTATATCCAATGAAATGAGGTGTGTATAGGTTTTTACAATATTATTCCACATATTTACACTCATGGCCTCGAGATGGCGCTGGTTAAAAATGGATAGCATGACGATCAATTCACAATGCTATTTCTAAGCCGTGACTGTCGCAAAAGGACAACCAAGCATATATTTAAAACGTAACTAGTAGAAGTTAACCTCACTCATGCTCGCACACGCTAGCACACGCACTTACATGCAAATACTATATTCTACAATGTTGTGATACCAAAGAAATGTAAATAGTAAGTCTTTTGAAGCGAATAAACGACTACCTACAGGAAATCATTATGAAGATGTAGTTTTGTTTTTGAAACCGGGAGTGTGATGTTTTCTATTTATTCCACGTACCCCCAAAAATCCCCCACATCACATTAATCTTATATAATATAGGCATTATTTGTGACTGATTGAATACTACCAAGTCATCTCCACAAAAGAAGGCGTGACATTACTCTATGTGATACAAGGGTATCTTTGAACGACTATGAAGTTACAGACATCGACCCTTTGAGTGAATACAAACGTAGGATGTGTTGACCGCAGAGAACTCAATTTTCACATCATGCAACTATTTGTACTAAGTACTATTGAGATATGCTATTTGCATGACAATGTCTTTCTTTAACAATTTGTTGATCTAAAAGTAGATCGATTACCATAGACCCTCCACCGTTGGTGGATGGTCTATGCGATAACACATTATCATGTGATAAACCATGTTGTGATACGAAAGAATAACATAAACAACTCTAGCTCCCATTTTGAATAGAAATGCATTGTCATAGATTATAAAAATACGTTGCCGGGAGAGTCCTTATGATCCTTCCCTTTTAAGGGTGATAATAGCGCCCACAACGTTTGATATTTTAGTCAAGTATTGTCATATCTCTTTTATGCCTTGAACATTGATTTTCGCTATTAGTGATATCTTCATCTTACTCCATTACTAAGAAATCTGCCAAGTTATCACTCTGTAAGGTACGCCGTGATGCGTGACGGGGCGCCCTCACACATCGGTCAACCACTCCTACCTCTGATGAGAGGTGAGAGGAGGCCGGTGAGGGCGGAACGACACGACGTATCTTACAGTCTACCAAGTTATCGGAAATGTGTGATTATTCTAATTACGTCCAGTCAGCAAAAGAAAGCAAACAACATGTTAGGTATCATTAAAAGATATATTACTCACAAATCTACAGATATCATTAATCGATTATATAAGCAACTGGTACGTCCTAGACTAGAGTATGCTATACAAACCCGGTTACCATGGCTACAGAAAGAAATAGCAATACTAGAAAAGGTACAACGTCAAGCGACCAAACTTGTTCCAGAGTTACAAAACAGGCCTTACGAACACAGTTATAAAGCAATTTAGTCTAACCACATTCCAACATCATATAACACGTGGTGATATGATTCAAGTCTACAAGCATCTACACGGACACTATGATGAAGCATGTGACCTGTCATTTCAGCTTGCATCAACATCAATTACATGTGGACACAATTTAAAACTTCTCAAACCAACTGTAAAACTTAATACCAGGAAATACTTCTTTACATCAAGAACCGTTAACATATGGAACAGTCTATCAGCGTCGTCAGTGCACTAAATGTTAATTAATTTAAGAATGAGTATGACGCTCTGCCGACACACGTATATCACCAATCAACATATATCACCACTCACAATTACATGTATAATACGGATGACTTTGCATTGGTGTTTCAGTCATGTAACATTACGTAAACAAACTCAGACAACTTCAAATGCAAAAGAAACATGTACAGAGTTAATTTTGCCTCGCACAGTGTAGGGATGTCGAAGTAGACAAGTTACCAATCAGTTGGAAAGTCAACAATTGCAATAATCAAAATCATCAAGTCGATATGTACTAATATACTTTCAAGAGAAGCCTGTTGCAAGTGCACTTTAAAAGAATAGAAATGGTAATGCTTTCAACTTTTCAATGTGATCGGGCAATGGGTCCTGCTGTCTTTGTCTTGTCTCTGTTATCATGGTTATTGTCAGTACATAATAGGCTATTGTTTTGTTGTTCAAATACAAGCTGAACACGTAAACGGAACTTGAAATGCTACAGGACTTGCAGTCAGGTTTATTTCTACTCTGTACTCAAATCTCTGTATGACAGACGGATTGTGTCTATGCTATAATATTGTTGTAACAGTTGGTTTTTCGAACTATGGATACTTTTTTGTCGTCGATTTCTAAACGCAGGTCATTCATTTATGCTATAGCTACGATTCTTTTCATGTTACTTGTACTGATTGCAGCATATTATCCATGGATTAAATATACAGATCGGCGGATGACGCTTGCCGAAAAAAGAAAGACATCGTCAGGATTTATACCCGGTAAGTTCATGTGCGCGTACGAGCCCTGATTTGATCTGTTTGATAAATAGTGAAGTGTATTGTAAATTTGAATAATAGCACCTTGTATATGGAAAATTGTGCATAACAATGTGACTTTATTTCTGTACATAGATAGCGTTGAGATCGGACGAGGCAGAGTCCCACCCGTCCGTCCGTGGCTAGCGCTATCTCCAGTGTGTATAAAAAATGCAGAAACTACAACATATAAACTTATTCAACTCTTTTTGTTCTGATTACATTAAACAATACAACGTACATATTTAATTAGCGCCACTAATGCGATATTCGGCCAATCTACATCACAACAATACATAGCGTGTCAAGTCATAACTGTAGACGCCAGTCACTACATTCCAAATAGACACATTGTTGAAAGTATTGTTATCCGCTATTAGTGGAAATTAGAGAGATTCATGGCATGTTGTTGACAGTTATGGTTTTTAGATGATAATTGGTTGTCTCGACACATGTAGTGGGGGAGGGGGGGGGGTACGTCAACGTTCGATTTCACATTTTGTTCATATACATGTGTACACATTATTTTTCATGTCTTTTCTTTCTTGTAAAATGTTGAAAAGGTCGAAATTTACCAACCAAAGTTGGATTTGAAGAGCAACCAGAGAAAGTGAGTAATACTACTACTATGCGACACTTCACGTGCATATGGGTACTAATACTACTATTGAACTTGGTGACGGAAATGCTTCCACCATGTACAAGTGTAATAATAATCAAAACTACTCGATTTTAATTAATTACCATTTCTCAAGATTGAAATGTTACAGCCATCTGGTATGCTGCATAAGTTTGCCACTGTCAACGTATTCCCGGAAATGATAGTCAATTCGGAAATGACGGTGTGACACCCAGGCGAAGTATTTTTCTTATAACTTGTTGTTGACATACCAAAGTTTCGTAACGTGCTCTATACTTCGGATACTTTCAATTTGTCAATGTTTTCCATGACGACTCACGGTTGTAGATGGTCACAAAAGGGAGTGTCGACGAATGCGTAGACTTTCGTTGTTAAGCATATTTGCATATCTCGCGAGATCTGCCGCGAGATGGAGAATACCTTATATCATACTGGCTGTAATCGGCGGGTATGGAGGACATGAAATGGGATGTGGTTTCTTCATTCTGATGCCATGACATGACCAACGAATTTATACTGTGTACAAGATACTCTGGAATGATCAACATATTACATATATTCCAGACATGTACAAAGAAAACAAAATTGTACCAAAAGTAAATTAATGTTCTTGATAACTATATTCAGTGTTATACTAAGACCATGTACACATTTCAAAAATTAGTAATATCTCCAAAAAAAATGGAGAGTACCGGAGGGGAGGCTCTTTTTAGACAATATTGTGTGTGGGGGGGGGGTCAATTTGGTTTTAGTAATCGGAGGTATGGCTTGGAGACAATTTGAGAAAATCCATACACAATTTCAAAAACACCGACCACTGCACCCCAGTCAGTTGAAAATGACCAAAAAAGGACAGAACATTTAGAATTTCATTGATGCCATAGCAACAAACAAGCTTGAATGAAGTATAACGATATAGTTCCCCAATATTTCATTTCTTAATTACAGATGACTGATTTGGTATTTGACATCAAGGTCCCGAAATGCGGAAGTAGGACTTTAATACATTTGCTAAATGCTCTTATGAAGAAAAATAATTTTACTGCTAAGACTACAGCAACCATACCATGGGGCAAATTGAGATTAAGTGAACAGGTTAGTTTCTGCGATGCCTGTACAGTTACAGTACTATACACATCATGGATCATAACATACTCAGGGAACTTATGTCACGGATGACACAAAAAAACATAACGTAAGGCAACTTGTATCTGTCTTACGATAATTCACCCTTTAGCAAAGTTTTACTGGCTTTGAAACACAATGAACTCTCAGCTACTCTGTACTGATATTTAGAATAAAGTGTACGAATAGCTTTCGTCCCCATGCCAACATTAATTGTCGTTCAGTGATCATTCAGCTGAACTAAAAAATTGAAATATTGTGTTAATTGTAATGGGTCTGCGATGACACGTGGGAGGCAATGAATTTCTACAACGTGGTTTATTAACTTAAGAAATAATGTCTGAGTCTGAGTTATTTTTCGTTCGAGTATTCTGGTATCTGATGATGACATGACGTAAAAGTAGAATATGTTTTGGGAGAGAGTTTTGGTGTGTGTGTGTGTGTGAATATTAAAGTTACGTAAATAACACTATATAATGGAAGTGACGCAATGTGCCTAGTTGTTGTGTCCACCACAATCTCTTACGTCACGGGTGCAGCTTCATAAATTTCGTGCTGTAAACCACACGTCATTTCGTTAACATATCTTGCTGTCGTTCTTTCTTTATTTACAGGCCGCTTTGGTGCAAAAAATCCAACGTTTTCGAAGACCTGCTATATTCTACCATCAAACTCATTTCATCAATTTTAGAAGGTATATTTGAATTTTGGGTCGTATTTTTCATATACTTAATGCTAGACTTCGGGAGGTTGCTATAACCAATATTTTCACCTTTGTTTTACATACATTTCGAGATATCTTTATCTATAACGTTATTTTTACTCTGTACATTCATAAAGCAAGTACTGCCCGACAAATGTCCAGTCCAGTCCAGACCAGTCCATTTACATACAACGCCATCTGCCCAGCCAACACATTGGTACCCATCGAACGTACCCATAAGTAAAATCTCAGTGGTCCGAAGTAAAATACATTACGTTTAGACATAGATAGTTTCTACCATCTAATTACCTTGGGTATTGTTTTAAATAATTGGACTAACAAAAGTAACACATTTTCTACTTTCTTTCAGGTTCGGAGTAAACAATCCGACTTACATAAGTATCATACGGCAACCACTCAGTAGATTAGTTTCTGGTTATTATTACAATATATTTGGTGATGATCACAGAGACAAAAATTACAAAGGACAGTATCTGAATCTGGTAACTTTTTAAGTTTACAATATTATTCCTAGTTTAACCTTTGAACCTTTGAGTTTGGTATTTCCATGTTGAGATTTCTTTTGTATCTTTTCTTTTAGACTTTTGTCATGCAACAAACATGGGTAAGAACTATGGAAAAAGAATGTACGAACAAAAGAGGTCGTTAACGTTATATTTTTGTTTCTGTATCTAGCTAGCCTAACACATTATGGTCCCAGACATCTGACAATCCCTGTTCTTAAATTATACATTGTTTGAAGCATTTGTCACTCGTTTTTCGAAGTATACCTTACAGATCTTTCCTGAAATGATTCTGTATAATACGATCAAAGTTGTTATTTTTCTGACCTCTACACTTGTGACACTAAAAACCGTTCTCATTGCTATTTGTTGCAGACATTTGATGAGTGCGTCCTCCAAGATTATCCGAAATGCAGTGAGTCTAGTGACAAATTCGACTTTCGCATAATTCCTTTCTTTTGCGGGCATGAAAAAGAATGCATGTAAGGCTTAATAAAGTGATTTCGTATCTTTTTTCTTTGTTTCCCCATGGTCAAGGTCATTAGACGTCTATCCTACACTAAAACCACTAAGACACAGACCATTCTACATAACTATGACCATAAAGTAATATTGCGGTAAATCAATCATTTTATTTTTCATACGATGTTGAAGTGTATACAAAAGAATAAGCAAAAAGAATATATGAAAGAATCTCATTTTGAAGATCAAACATTTCTAGGTGCATCCAGGAAAATACAGTGGCAGTTAGTTGGAAGACACACAACTAAACATGTGTGACATCAATTTACACTGAATTGTAATTATTTAGCTCGATTGTTCAGGTAAACTCGAAAAGTCCCAACGTAATATGAATTTTAAAAAAAGGTTGCTCAAATGTATATCTTTTTATTTGATTTTACTTTTAATCTTCAGGCAACATACTAGATGGTCACTGGAGAAAGCTAAAGAAAACGTTGAGAAGTACTTCATTATTGTTGGATTAACTGAGGAATATGTCAACACAATAAGACTATTTGAAAAAATGATGCCGAGATTTTTTGATGGCGCTTTAAGTATATTAGAAACACCAGGTAAGAATAATGACACATACAGCAAAGAACCATGCAGTTTAAATAGAAAGGTCGTAGTTCAAATCACACCAATGGCCAAATCAGTTTTTAAACTGAGCATGCGCTAATACAAAGGACTGTTGGATTATTTGTGTTTATTTGTGACGATTTGTACCGACCGTAGATAAGGAGGTCTGACATAATATATGTCGAATCTGTTTTGTAAAAATCTGATAACAATTTTATGGTTCAACATTTTCTTGTTTTCTTGCAGGTTCATTACCAAACTTTACAACCAATAATAAGATTGAACCTTCAGCCAAAGTTGTAAATATAATGAACCAAAGACTGTCCTTGGAAAATGAATTCTATGACTTTATTCGACAAAGGTATTATGATTTAAAGACAAAGTATGGCATTACAGGAAGTTCATTATAATCTAGATACGTGCGAGGATTTACAAATTATAGTATCACTGACGTTTGAACTATGTATAATAATTTCGGTGGCGGCAATCTTGTCCCAATGTATTAGTAACGGTATACAGTTTCTAATATCTATTTTTCTCATATATCGATATGTATACAACAAACAAACAAACGAACTTACAAGTCAGTAAAATATTATGGAATATTAAAATTTTCTCTTGGATTAATTATGTGAGAGATTGAGATTGAGAGAGAGAGAGAGAGAGAGAGAGAGAGAGAGAGAGAGAGAGAGAGAGAGAAAGAGAGAGAGAGAGAGGGGGAGAGCGCGCGCGCGTGTGTACGTGTGTGTGTGTGTGTGTGTGTGTGTGTGTACGTGTGTGTGTGTGTGTGTGTGTGTGTGTGTGTGTGCGTGTACGTGTGTGTGTCTGTGAACACGATATCTCAAAACCCTTGCTCAAATTCTTATGAAAATTGCCACACCTATATGTTACGGTCGTTACAAGAATTGGTTAGATTTTTCAAACCGGACATTCCATTGAGATTACGTTAAGCGATGGGTTGGGCCATGTATGCATATATATATATGCATGAAAAATATTAGCTATTGTCCTCTGTTTGTGCTTGTCGCTAATACGGTTCTCTGATTGGTAGTTATTTATATCCTGATGACATTTGCTAGACCTCCATCCTCGATAGCGATGTTCGGCCGTGTGTCGTACTCTATCGGAAGAACATCCGAGGTCCGCTAGCAGATAGACTATGTGAATACGTGCCCAGTTCATGCTAGTTGGAGCATCTGAAGAAATTTTGTACGGCTATTATAAGAATAACACTATCTGAAACACTCACCATATTGATCCTATCAATGCGCTACACTTATTGAGATGTTTATGTTATTTTTTATTTACTCACACATATTCTGTTTATTTATTTATTTATTTATTTATTCATTTATTTATTTATTTGTTTGTTTGTTTGTTTGTTTGTTAGTTAGTTTGATTGTATGTGAGTTTGTTTGTGTTTGTTTGTGTTTGTTTGTTTGTTTGTTTGTTTGTAACACAGCTCCCCCTCCCGTGGGTGTACGAACAAAATGTTAACGAAATTCTAAAAATATAATTCCACGCTTGCATTGATATCCATAAAGTTTTATACCAACGTTTTATGTTTACATCATGTGATCGGTGATGGCGCTTTTCAATGTGCACACATGCCCTCACACTGACCATGCTGACTGGGTTCACTGGGTTATTTATCCACGACCTGTGACCTGCACGTTCACAGTACGTTCAGTGGCGCTTCAAAACATCTCATGAATTCTTGGTCATAATATACTAATATAGCTATGCATCCAAAATCCAACCCATCCAGTTTTCAAGAAGTCAAGCCTGCGTAGATTGTAATAATATAGACATATTTGTCAGTGAGAGATATGACAATGTCCAGACTTATTTTCATAAGGCAATCGTAATTTCGGTGCTCGTAGTATAGAATGTCGTCAACGGTTAGTATTGGTATCCGACATGACTGTCAGAGTCTGCTTCATCGGTTCGTCGAAACTGAAAGTGTTCGTTATGAACAGTTTGCATGCATTTGGAGAGAGATGAATTTCAGCCTTTTGCAATGGTAAGTGCTTTGGACATGCATGGATGTATTATGGGAGACATATCCATCCATGGTATTACTCGCATGTAAATTATGTATGTACTGATAGTTACTACAGTCACTTGTGAGCTAATATTCTCTTCCAGAATGGTAATATTTTAGTCTAGGATGATGATAATACAAAATAATGACGTTATTAGGTACTAGTATATGCAATATTTACAAAAATACCATTGCCGGTTACTGTTTCGGTTCTTATTATTATCATCCTCGACTAAAATATTACCATTCTGAAATAGATTATTAGCTCACAAGTGACTGTGACTGATACAGTGATATTGATGTACGAACACGAATATCTTAATAGTGCCCATTGGATTCAGAACAGCTTTGATATATATATTGTACCAGATAATGTGTAATATTGAAGCTAGTCCTGTTTGAATCTGATGGAGTCAGTCAACTTAGAGTAAGTCCCAAATGGCCACCCCAACACACACACACACACACACACACACACACACACACACACACACACACACACACACACACACACACACACACACACATGATAAATGTACATACATATATATGTTTCTGGTTACTGATAGGTCAGTGACAGTGTCAATCAACTTGGATGGATGCTAAATGTACATATGTATACATATAATGTATATATACCCAAAGTGCTAGACCCTTGGGCAGTTTTGCTAACTAAATAAGTGTTCTCAGAATGCATAGTGCTAAAGCTGCTAATGCTATCAAGAACTTGTGCACCACTGGCACTATCATCCTCAGTGTTCGGCAATTTTCTGAGGACTAATCGAAGGTCTTAATTACAAGACTTGCAAGCTTTTGCCCTGACTTACACTGCATGCACCATTTGCAAACAGGACTGTGTTGAACTGAAGAATGTATCTGTAACACAGTAGCTAGGACTCACACTTGAGTATACATGTACACAATATAAGTATATCTATATATCTCAATATGATGCCAATGTTCTTTCTGTTTCTCATTGTAGTGGTCTGAGGGACAAAGTTGATCAGAAAGTGGTAAGTCAAAAAGTATATTTGTTGTAAAACTTGGTCACAAAGAAATGTTATATAGTAAATGTAGTGTTGTAACTAAGACGTTGTAAACATTAGATACTTTCATCTGATGCCAATTTTAAATCAGAAGCAATGATGAAAGTGTAGTCAGTGCAAGTCATGAATAATGTATATACAGGAAGACAGGTCACCATTCTTATTTATACTAATCTTAAATATATTATTACAACTTTAACTGTGTTGTCTTTGCAAAACATGTCTGCAAGGATGAACATGTGAATCAGTGTCCCAAGCAGATGCAAGGTTCATCCCCTGAAAAATTCACTACCTGCTCCCTCCCCCCCCCCTCCCAATCTTGTATGTAATGTGATATTCATATAACCTCTCTAAACTTGTACACCCTTTACTCAGTTCTTAGAAGAGACTTTTCAAGTCGTTGTTGCATTCTTTCTGCCACCCTATGGTTTCCAAGTACGTGTTGGCGCCCTCTATCTTCTGTATGGATTCTATAATACTCAGACACACATACCAAAAATCAAGGTGAGGTCCTTAAATAGTGTTCCTTATAGTTCAACAAAGAAAGTGTACTGTGAATTTTTATTGTAGATATCTTACGGGCAACAAACTGGGATTTGTAGAAGTAGCCATAGAAATGTAAATGTGATCGCAAGACTTCAATACTTCTACATTGCCCATTGATTACTTGTGCATTTGTATTTACAGTGCAGGGTAATACCAAATATATGACTACGTATATGCATTTAGAGTGCAGAGTAATACCCCCAAAAATGGCTACATATTGGTATTTACAGTGCAGGGTAATACCAAAAATATGACTACATATTGGCATTTACAGTGCCAAAAATATGACTACATATTGGCATTTACAGTGCCAAAAATATGACTACATATCTGCAAATGAGAGGACAGTCATTTCATTTACACAGAATCATGTGAATGCACAGGTACTATTGTCTTTTTCAAATTATTTCAGATTCGTATAACATTACAACAATGGCAAAATGTGTTGGCATTTCATGAAGAAGTTAGACAACAACAGCATTTGGATACAGAGTATGTGTTTAGGAAGCTTAGAGCTGATAAAGCATTCTTATTTGTTGCTATGCCAACAAAGGTAAGAAGAAATCTACTCAACTTTAGAACTCTCCAACTTCTGACCCAGAGAGTCTGGGAGAATGCTAAGTAAATGGCTAGAACAAGATGACTGCTCAGAGAGGCTGACCCACAACATAATCTCTGTAGTGAAATCAAATGGTAGCAACTCTTGCTAAGAGTCAGTCAGAGAGTTTGCAGTGGACTATGGGTAACTGAAACTAATTCTTAATCCTGGGTCAGTGTCTTCACCATTCCAATAAGAATCGAGCCAATATTTTCATGAATACAGTCCCCCAAAATGCAACGAATTTCAAAAATACAGTGACAGATTTCTTTCCTGAATATTCATAATACTGTAGTCCAACATAATTAGATAAAAGAATCTGTAATGCTCTCTAAAATGACAGTTTCATAGAAACTCTATGAGCTCTGTAAGTGTGTTACATGGTCAAAATCATGTAACATAATGAGTGTCATCTTAATCTAACCCCAATTTATATGTAGGTTAAGCCTTTAAGGTGTTCTGAGTGCCGGATCATCAACATACAAGAAAAGTTTAATATTCTGAACACCTGCATATACCAAATCTTACTTCTTACCAGCCATCAAATCATTTTTCACATGCAAATGTTACAATAGAAAGCAGTGATAACATTTTTTTTGTGCAACTGTGCCAGTCCACATCATTGCTTTTGGGTCTTTATTGTCATGATTATTCTTCATCTGCAATGTCTCCCCAAAAATTCATCATGTCAAGTCAAGATGTTATAACTAACCATGATCAACTTCCTGTTTAACTATCAACCATTCACTATTTCCAAGATCAGTATTCACTATTACTTGCACTATAGTTGATTGATGCTAGTTTTTTTCAACAAAGTCAATATCAAAACTAAATTCATTTCCCTCTGCACTGTCAGACACTACAATTGACTTGAAGGTTTTACAGAGATCTACTGTATGACAATTCTCGCTACCTGCAATACAATTCTACACATCACTGTGGAGTCATATGGAACGAAGTCGCGCGACAACGCGTTCTAATGTCGACAACTACACTTCCGGTCGGCTATGCTAATACACAGGAATGTTTCTTTCCCATTTTCAGTTGTACACATCTCTTGTAATTTTGCTCTGGAAAGATACTGTACATATTTAAATTTCCTACCTCCATAATTATATGAGCTTAAAACTTGCGTTTATCTTATTTGTTACAAATTAAACTGTTTGGAAGAAACATTCACATGTATTGACATAGGCGACCAGAAGTGTAGGTGTCGACAAATGCAAGCGCGGTCGCGAGACTGCGTTCCATTTGACTCCTTAGCGATGCATAGAATTGTATTGCAGATAGCGAGAATTGTGCAAGTCAAAACCCAAATCTTACATGAAGAAGTCATTACAAACACTTCTGGTGTTATTCCCCAATATTTTTCTTCATTCATGAAGAATCATGATTCAGCCAAGGAAAATATGAGTGACCTAAGGGGCCTTTGTCATTACAAGTCACTAGATGAGTAGTGACAACCCTTAGGTCATGAGTATTTGCCAGCTGAATGAAGTAAAATATTGGAGAATAACATAAGTATACCAGTGCCAGTAATATCAAAGAAAAATCGGGGAAAGTAATGATAATTTTGAACGTTTTGACTCATACTTCGAATACAGCAGAACCAGCAATGTAGACACGTGTTGTCCTTGCATAAATGCATGTTGTAGTGATGTAGAATGACCTGAGTATATTTTCCATATTTTTTGTTGAACCTGGCTCGTGCAGAGTACAATAAAATGTTTCTGTTTTTTTCCAGATAATTCCTAACAGAGGTGATAAAACAGCTGATGATGATGAGAAAGATTCTTGGCTGGATCAACCTAGTATTCTATCAGAGATATATGAAGGTGAACCATTAGAGGTATGATTGTTGTAAATCTAGAAGCTACTCTACAATGCAGACAAGAAATCTAGGGACAAATAATATCAATTTAAAAGAATGAACTGAAATCAGCTGAATATGAGAAAGCAATATAGTTAACGTAATACTCAGTGAAATGGGAATCATATTTTTGCCAAAGTGAACTGCTTTTTAGTTATCTAATTAAAGATGGATGGCAAGTCTAGGTATAAAATGATTTTTGCTGTGATTGTATTTCATTACAACCAAGACATCAGTAAATAATGATGGAAAATGAAGTGAAAATGATATTATTTTTTACTGTATATACTTGTTTTCAGAGTCTCAATTGTAATTAACCCTTAGAATACCATGTATTGTGTACTGTAGGTCATCTAAGTTCTACTTGCCACTACTTTCAAAAACTCTACACTGCATAAAAATTAATTCTTTCCGAATTGAAGAAAATATGGATTTGTAAATCCATATTTGTCTGAAGTGAATATTATGTGTCTAGAAATAATTTCAGTAATAATTGCAAACAAGTAGTGAAAAGACGTGTGCCCTCGGTATCAGGACTGCCAGGATAGTGTAGACACTATCATTGTGTTCAAACAGCTCAGTTATCACATTGATTCCTATGATTATTGCAGAGGCTTGATAATCTACACACAGAATATCAACAAATGAAATGCCTGATATCAGGTAGTGATGTTCCAAACAGATCTTTAGCCATGGTGAAAGAACCACTAGCCCAGGAAGTATCAAGGTAAGACTGACATAACCAACTGATGCCCTTATTGTGTTGTTGTTTGACACAAAGTATGATCTACTACTACTACCACCACCACCACCACCACCACCACCACCACTACTACTACTACTACCAGCACCAGCACTACTACTACTACTACTACTACTACTACTACTACTACTACTACTACTACTACTACTACTAGTACTATTACATAGACACATGGTAGACTTGGTAGAATTGTTCATTGTTCATGTTGTAGGACAGTTTCCACTAGTCTCTCTCACCCTGTCTATGAACTGTATGAAGCTACATACATGTATACTATCAATTCATTGAAACATGTACTGACTTATCAGCCAAGGTATAACTGCGAAAGTGTAAAGCTAAAACATATTTCATCAGATGACTACGGCACATTTCTTGGAAATCCACTGTAAAGTGGTATGAGGATAACTACATGTCTGAATAGGTATAACAGTTTAAGATATAGGGTTTATTAGGAGATTAACACAATGCATTTAACCATAGACCCTGCACGAAAGGGTCTATGATTTAACTAGTGTCATTGATATACTTACATGTATTTATATGTACTGATAGTGTGTAAGATGACACGTTAAGAGGAGACTCATTAGGGCTGAATGGCAAGTTGTATCTTTCAGTTTCTAATGTGAGTGAAACTCCTGAAAACTAAAAATTCATGTGACAATCTAATAATGAAGAAAAATACGGGAAATGGAAGAGGACATTTGTTAAACTCATACTTAAAAGTAGAAAACTTGTTAAGAACATACAAAAGTATATCATGAAGGTTTATAGAACATTAATCTTTGGAACAGCAAAGGAAAGAGAGCGCACCACTCTGTAGCTATGATTTTGCTGATACACTCGGCTTCCTTGACCAGCCGTATGGCCAGGTGAATTTTCTGAAAACAACTGGTGTTTCTATATCCTCCTGATTTCAGCATTATTAATGAATATGAAGAGTGGAGAAAGAAAAGAAGAGAAGCAAGTTATGCAAGTAGGCTTAAAAATATTTCTAAAGATACAGAGGAAAGTGATTCAGATGCAGAATGGAAACCTGAATCTGCAAGCACTTCTAGAAGGCAGAGAATTGATGAAATCAAGAAGCGGTCTTATTCTGGTGTGGTCAAGGTATGTACAGTAGTTAACAATGTTTAATTCATGCAGCCATGTTGCGTCCAGGTTTTTTCCCCGGATGTGGCAATATACATGTCATAAATACAGTATTTCACTAAATTTAAAGTACTTGTGGAAGAAATAAGAACTGTTCAGTCTTGTCATGTATATGTTCTATTCTGTGGATGATGAAAGTAGCTAGGGGGTTGTTTGTTATATTCTGTAGATGAAGGTAGCTGGGGTTGTCTGTTCTGCTCTATAGACGATGAAAGTAGTGGAGGGGGGGAGGGTGTTCTATTCTGTAGAAGATGAAAGTAGCTGGCGTTGTCTGTTCTGTAGGAGATGAAAGTAGCTGGCGTTGTCTGTTCTGTTCTGTAGAAGATGAAAGTAGCGGGGGGGGTGGGGGGTGGGTGGGGGGGGGGGTGTTGTCTGTTCTATTCTGTAGAGGATGAAAGTAGCTGAGGGGGGATGTATGTTCTATTCTGTAGAAGATGAAAGTAGCTAGGGGGTTGTCTGTTCTATTCTGTAGAAAATGAAAATAGCTAGGGGTTGTCTGTTCTATTCTGTAGAAAATGAAAGTAGCTAGGGGGTTGTCTGTTCTACTCTGTAGAAGATGAAAGTAGCTAGGGGTTGTCTGTCTTCTCAGTAGTGTACTTGTTTTAAAAAATCCCCTGACCAATCAAAATATATCAGGAAAGTACATTGTCAAGCATTCAACTTTTTCTGTTTCTGTTTGACCATATTTGATGATCTCTGGAATGTTTTTCATGGCATTCTCTTAAAATCTTGGAATGTTATAAAACTGTTAACTCTTGTAAGACAACATCATGGTTCTCGGTGTTTGTGTGAATTTAACAACAGGTCTCAAGATCAAGAAGACACCGACAAGTTTCTCGCTCTCTTAAGAAGAAAACAGGCAAAAGAAATGCCAAGTCAAAAGGCAGGAAGTCTTTTGATTCAGCTGAATCAACAGAGTGTGAGGATGTCTTAAAGAGAGGTCTTGAGAGCCTTGGTAGGTAGTACATGTTGTAGAAAGATGAAAAAAGACTAGTCATTATACCACAAGCCCGTTTTAAACCACTTTTCAGTCCAATGTACATGTACCAACAAAGGATGATACATTTAAATTTCATGAGTTCTCAAAATGGAAAGTTACTAAAAAAATTAAGAAATTGACCTATTTGAATGACATTGACATTTGCCATGTGTTGTTAGGAAAGGATGATTTTAAAGGACAGAGCTGTACTAAGTGCTACACATCCAGTCAAAAATTTGCTTTACAATAGCGCTCCGATTAGTTAGACCTTACAGCCAGATAAATTGATTATAATGTATTATTACACCACAAAGTTCTTAAACAAGCTGCCATTGGTCAGAATTGAATCACATGACCTTCTTTAAATAGACTATTGCCTGCGTGTGCAGAAGCTATTGCCTGGCACTATTGCCCACTGGAGTTATTTTGACTATT
The DNA here is from genome assembly GCF_964340395.1 of Glandiceps talaboti. Lineage (NCBI taxonomy): Eukaryota > Metazoa > Hemichordata > Enteropneusta > Spengelidae > Glandiceps > Glandiceps talaboti. The sequence goes on from NC_135552.1 coordinate 24,601,715, forward strand.
GTGCATCAGTTCATGTTTTCCAGTGTTGTGCACTTAAAATGAAAAAATCACTAAAGTGAAGCACACAAGCTTATTTCTTGCAGAAATTTGCATAAATAGAATTACAAACGAGCTGTGGGGACACTCAAGCTCCTACAAATAATGACATGTTCGCATTCTGTAGTTATCTGCAAGTACAAAGTTTGGAAATGCACCATGAAAGGGAAAACTTTTCTATCGATGATGAATGGTAATGAACAATGAGTGGACTAATGAGTGTACTTGTGCTTGGACAATATCACAATTTAGTGCCTGCACAAGGGTTGGCACTCTTTATCAATATTTTGATGCCTAAGATGAAGGCTCGAGCATCATCAGAATTTTGGTGAAAGTGCCAATCCTCAGGCAGGCGCTAAATTGTGATATTGACCTTGCTGGCATGTTTTATTATTGATTAATTCCCCAGTGTGTAATCTTACACTTGTAGAGTTTTAGTTATTCTGTTAGAAATAAACTGATCTTTAAATAATAGATGTAAACATTAGGGGGTACCGTAGAGGAAATTTTGCACTATAATTGGTGAGCCAGAAGAAAAAGGTTTTGTCAGGACATTGACTGATCACCTCAGTAGATTCAAAGTTGTCCCAGTGACTTTACACCTTGTCATGTAATGTCATTGAGGGTATTAGAAGGCCAGGGATTCAATCCCAGGGTCTCACATTAGAGTTATCTTCTCAGTGGAGACTTAAAGGCCAGGGTTTCAATCCCAGGGTCTCATAGTGTTATCTTCTCAGTGGAGACTTAAAGACCAGGGATTCAATCCCAGGGTCTCACATTAGTGTTATCTTCTCAATGGAGACTTAAAGGACAGTGTTTCAATCCCAGGGTCTCATAGTGTTATCTTCTCAGTGGAGACTTAAAGCCTAGCGTTTCAATCCCAGGGTTCCACATTAGTGTTATCTTCTCAATGGAGACTTAAAGGCCAGTGTTTCAATCCCAGGGTTTCACATTAGTGTCATCTTCTCAGTAGAGATGTAAAGGCCAGGGATTCAATCCCAGGTTCTCATATTAGTATTATCTTATCAGTGGAGACTTAAAGATTACAAAGTCCCAGCATCAGAGTTTAACATATAGTTATTTTGTTCTGGACCAACTTTTTCTATAACATCTTAGTCGTACAACTGTTTTTCACATTTAAATTTTAATCAGAGTCAGAATTTGCCTCTAAGGCATAAATTGAGTGTACTGGAGGGTTGTAGCTGTAAAGTTCCTGCACCCTGTGATAAATTTGTGTACTTTCAAAGGACATCGTCAGGTTTCATGACTACATGTACCATTAGATTCAGAACTCATAACGCATTTGAAATGTTTGTGATAAGTACGTAGACTTGAGTCTTTGCTTTTTATTGTAAAACTAGAAAAATGGTTATTGCTCAAAATAAAGTCACAAATTGTGTCTTGTACTGCAAAGAATATGAAATAGGAATATGTTTGATGTTTTAATCTCTTTCTTTTTTGTTTTATCACTTTGTACTCATGCAGCAGAGGAAGCACATGATAGCCATTCCGAGTTGACAGCAGACAGCCACTTTGAAAGAATTGAAGCAGGCGTGGCTGGAGAAGTCAAAGACAGTATGCCCCTTCTAATTGATGCAGAAGAAGAAGATAAGAAAACACAAAACAAGAGAACGTCAAGAAAAAGTCCCTCAAAAATACTGAATATAAAAGAAAAGTCTCTACCGAAGCGCTCGAAAAAGAAAAAGCAAATTGTTGGTTCTCCTTCTCAGGAAGATGAAAATGATGATCAAGAGTCAACTTCTGTTAATAAGGAAAGTCAGACAAAACAAACTAGGGGTAAAAGGAAAAGTGGAAAACAGACTAAAGATGTAAGTAATAGAAAGCGAAGAAAAACTCAAAATGTTACAGATCACACAGAGACTGTGAAAGACACAGAGATTTCAGAGAAATAGAATGTACTTGCAATAAATTGTGAATCCTAGTTATACATAGACATGGAAATACTTTACCTTGCTAATGCTTAACTCTTCTAGGAAAGTGCTTCTGATCTGTACTGTAGTGGCAGACTTTTGCTGCATTATGTATTCCATTTATTTATAATCAGGTACAAATACGCACCGGACTAGACTTTAGTAAACTGGGAACTTTGTATAGGTATTTGACCTCTATCAAAAGTAAAAAATGATGGTGATGATGATGATGATGATGATGATGATGATGATGGTGGTGGTGGTGGTGGTGGTGGTGGTGGTGGTGGTGGTGGTGGTGGTGGTGGTGGTGGTGATGATGATGATGATGATGATGATGATGATGATGTTGATGATGATGATGATGATGAAATCTAGTCTGTTTCAGTACATTTTAAAATTACATATCCTGGAACTGAACACTATTTCTGTCATTGGGTACACAGTGAAAACATGAAATTCACCCTCTGGCCTTGTTTCAATGGCAATGCAACAAAGTTTGGCTTGACCTCTGGTCTACACAAATTACCTGCCATGATATAAGACAACTGAATTTTACTTTGTTTTAAAACAAAAGAAATTCATTCAAAGATGTGTGAAATGGAAATGAACACCTGGATATTTGGTTGAGGTTCTAGTAGTAGAATTTAGATTTACTTCTCCAGTTGTTTGTTAGAACTGTAATTTGAGTTGAGGTTCAAGCTCTATGAATGGAAAAATGTATGAGCTAAGACTTCATATGTAAATGTGGTATCATACCAGCCTACAAATAATGTAAGTTGTAAGAATTCTGCAAGTGACTACTCAGTGATGTAGTCGAAAGGCAGAAAAAAATAACCATGTGTCAGCAATAAATGCCTGGCTGAGAAAATTCTGAAATATGGAACAAATTCTGAAATGTTGATAATTCTATCAAAATATTTAAATGTTTTATGTTTTTTGACATGTTGAAACCTCACAAACAATTGTAACCCTTCTTTTCCCCCTCCTGCCACAACCGCAGATCAGTCGCTGCGAACTTTGCAAACCGAATTCCACCAATCAAAATATTTTTTCCTTCTGTTGCTATAACTTTCTAGATCCCTGTACTAATGCTTAAGAATGATTCGGTGAGAAGGTTGATTTGTTACTTAAATCTGTTATGTTTGATCTTTTTTTATAGTTTAAAAAATTAATGTGAATATGATATTTGCAATTACATTTGTACATTTGTCATGTAATGGAGAAGAAGGGGAAGACAGGTTGAGAACATTTGAATGAACTAATAATTCTCGCTATCTGCAATACAATTCTATGCATCGCTAAGGAGTCAAATGGAATGCAGTCTCGCGACCGCGCTTGCATTTGTCGACACCTACACTTCTGGTCGCCTATGTCAATACACGTGAATGTTTCTTCCAAACAGTTTAATTTGTATTAAATAAGATAAACGCAAGTTTTAAGCTCATATAATTATGGAGGTGGGAAATTTAAATATGTACAGTGTCTTTCCAGAGCAAAATTACAAGAGATGTCTACAACTGAAAATGGGAAAGAAACATTCCTGTGTATTAGCATAGCTGACCGGAAGTGTAGTTGTTGACATTAGAACGCGTTGTCACGCGACTTCATTCCATTTGACTCCACAGTAATGTGTAGAATTGTATTGCAGGTAGCGAGAATTGAGCAAGTGTCTGAGAATTCTCAGTTTGTTTTTTAATGACTCAAACTCTTAAGCCGATGCAAATGATAACATACATTTTCATGTGTTTGTGCATGATATTTGCTTGACAAATACTGCATTTCATCTAAAAATATTTTTTGAAATTGGCAGCATCAGACATAATCATCCTCTGTGAGTGTCAAAATTGGAAATTACTTTGTTTTGTTTACAAAATGACCAAAAATAAAATTGGGGAGATTGATAGCAACATTGCATAGTGAGAGTGAGTGAGTGTCTGAAAAGGATGCAAAGTTGGAAATTTTGCTAATCTACAATTGAAATGATGTATATTAGTTTTTTATAAAACTATTATATAAATGGCTGTTATAGAAGCAATTTTTATACTTTAGATGAAAGCCGCCAAGGGAACGAGCAATTAAAGAAGTAGTCTTCTGTTAGTTGTCACTACCCAAAACCCACATACTGATTTCATGTATTTGGTGCTACAATAGTTTGCTCAGTACCATGTTTAATGTTCAGTGCTTTCCCTTTTTGCTTTTTCTCTATTTTAAATATTTCATTAAAAAAATTCAGTGATTTCAAGACTTGTATGTACACGGTGTTCTTTTGTTTGTTTTTGACCACTCGGCAAGCTGTACTGTACTGTAGTTGATAAAGCAAATCTTGCAAATATGCATCTCCAAAAATGGCAAAAATATACCATTCAGGTCAATAGCTTATACCAGTGCCTCTAAAATTTGCCTGAAGAAGAAAACTCGGTTCTGAGCTGTCGATATAGTGTTGAAGAGAGCGGCCACCAGGATTATGTCAAAATTAGAAAGCTAGTGGGTCTTACTTTCATTCTTTACATTTACCTGGGGAGTTGTTTACATTGCCTCGTTTTGAGATCATAATAAATGATGTAATCAAAGATGGCGTACCAGAGTCAAAGTTATGTCTCGAACGCGGAATTTTATTCAGATCTTGATCATGGGAGAAATCTCCTTGAGAAAATTGACCTGCAGCGATCAAATATGATGTTTTGTGATGTTGTTGTCCGCGCGGGGAAGCAAGATTTTCAAGTTCATCGAAATGTTTTGGCGGCGTCCAGCCCGTACTTCGAAGCTATGTTCTGCAGCGGTCTCTGCGAAAGTAAACAGACTGTTGTTACTGTGACATGCACATCTCCATCGGCAATCGGTCAGATTTTAGACTATATGTACACTGGTATCATCAATATTAACCATGATAATGTTGAAGATGTTATTGCTGGTGCTGATCACCTACTGATGCCGGTTCTGAAGGCCCACTGCGCCGATTATTTGCAGAATAACATCGATAATACGAACTGTCTAGGGTTCAGAGAACTTGCAGATATTTATTGCCTGGATGATCTGATAGATGCGGCTAACTCGATAATCAGACGCAACTTTGAAGATGTTATCAACGCGGAAGAAGTGTTAAATCACTCGATAGAAGGAGTCATTGCTCTTGTTTCAGACCCAGAGATTATTCTATCAAACGAATCGTGCATCTTTGAGTTGGTAGTGAGATGGGTCAAATATGATTACGCGACAAGGAAAAATTACCTTCCGCGTTTGATATCTATCGTAAGGCTCCTTCAACTTGATCATAACTATCTCAAAGAGAGAGTAGAAAGAGAACGTATAATTGCGGAGAGCCCACAGTGCAAGGAGATAATTGGGAAATGTATGCAGGTCAACATGGGGTCAAGAGTTCGTTACACTAGTGGAATACCATATCATGACCCGCATTACCAGCCTAGACCAGGTACACTGTTTAATGTGATTGTAGTGACGTCAGAACACCCTTCAGCTACTTTTGGATATGTCATTAATGAGAATAGATGGGTAGAATTAGCTCCTATGCCGATTAACATCCGAAACCATTCATCTGCAGAGCTTCATGGTCGTCTGTATGTTCTCGGTGGTGAGAACCGTGATGTTACAAGTAAGGTGCATTGTTATGATCCACTTACCAACACCTGGCATTACATACGTGAGATGCTGTCGCCAGTTTGGGCACATTGTGCATTGGCATGCAATGGATTATTGTATGTGTTTGGAATGAGAGTTGCACATGATGGAGCTATGCTGCAATCCTATGATCCTGAGTTGGATGCATGGCAGTATGTCGCCCCCATGAGATTGCATGTCCGACCATTATTTGCATATGCAAAAGATGACACATACATTTACCTCATGGGTGGTGATGATGGTCAAATGAAGCGGTATGATACCATCAACAAGAGCTGGTTGAGCCTGCCACCCCTACCATCAAAAACTCGCAGGCTTTGGACTCTCTCATGGGTACCGCTGAATGGGAACGAGGCTTACATCACTGACTTTGAGAATGTCTATGTCAAGTTCAACGCTGATCGTAAAAGCTGGCAGCAAGAGATGGAAATCTTCCCAAAAGTTCCATCTAAGGCTTACTGCTTCACATCATGTGTCGTCAAGAAAGACATCTACATCTTTGGTGGATGCACAGAAACTTTCTATGAAAGTGGTCTGAGTGATTGCTTTGTTTACAACACCATGGCGTACCAGTGGAAGAGACTTGCTGTATTACCTAAACCACTGATGAATCTGAAACATGAACATGTCAGAAGTGTGATGCTGAAAATCCCATACAAATTTCTCCAATGAGAGTTATAATTTGTGATGACTCACTACAGTACATGCAATGATTTTAGAGATGCATAGCTGACTATTTTTGCTGTGTTTAACACAAGGACATTCATATGCAGAACTTTTTTACTACATGTATACTTAGCTTTATACCACATTGTCAGTCAGGACTCCTGAGATGGAAGAAAATATAAACTATAACAGCTATCTGGGAGAGCATCTTTACATACATGAAAAACCATTTGACACCACAGAATGCAATGATTTACAAGTAGAACTACTGCATTACTAACATGTATCTATGACTTACCACTATAGCAGTCTTGCTTGTAGACTGTCAACACAGTAGAGGATACACTTTTATTTAACGGTGAACATAGGTGAGACTGATTTTATCCAAGCTGCGTTTCACTATGCTTAGAGGACTCAGAAAAGTCCTCTTCAATTCTAAATCACAGTGTTATGAAATTGGCATATCTAGCACAGAAGAATTCTGTTGTAATTTGTGTGTGAATTTGTGAAACCATCTCTTTAAGCCTTTTCCAAACAATGACGAGGCTGTGTTTTCAGGAGAGCTCTGTTGAGGTCCTGACTTGTAGATAAATTCGTACACAGCATAGTGGGTGACAATAGCTTTTGTTGGTTTCCTGAGCATAAAGAAATACAGCTAAGAAACAGCCTTGCCTTTGCTCCCATTTAATAAGACTGTAAATGATGCAGGATGGGACAGTTAACAACCATTTTCTTGCAAGTTTGTAGATGATGTTGTCACTACAGACATTGATGTGTACAGTATGTACATGTGTAACTACATGTACCATTATGAAACAGAGAAATAAGACGATATAGCATTTAGATAATATGAAACTATGTATGTTAAAATATAAGGTGCTTACTGAGTCTTTTATATAGTTTAATTTATATTTTGCAAATCATGCAGTTTGATTTTCTGAATGAAGTCAAATGCAAAGAGTAGCTTTTTAAAATACTTATAGTGATATTAGAAACTATTTTCACATCTTATTTATTCAAGCTTACATTTAAATGCTTTTAACCGTATTTCTTTCATAGCACCTTACAAAAGTAAGTATGTGTAGATATTGGTGATATATTCACTTTATAATCATACTTTAACATTCTGAATGACTTAGAAATAACAGTTAAATCAGAAGGAAACTTTAAATAATTTGTTTATTAAAGTTCTAAATTGTAGCACTAAACAATAATTTTCGCTCAGGTATGTGCCCGCTGGGATGCCATTGTACAATCACTGGCATAGTTTTTTCCCCCAATCTTGCCATAGAGGGCGTTTATTTGTTTTATTTTGCAATATAGGGTCAGGTCGTAAGAAACACATCCGCCCTGAAAGATATGCTGCATCATTCCAAGATATGCTGAATCATTTGTTACATCACCATGTAACAAATATGTTTTATATACTATATGTTGTGTTTAGGTAAGTTATTATTAGTATATATATATATAAATACTTTAGTCAAATTTATTGTTTGCTTTCAAGATTTTAGTGCTATTATCAATATATCACAGAGTGTTTTAAATGTTATTTTGTTTTTTCCATGTATTTCTTAATATATATAACTTATATTTATTTTGTTTCTAATGATTTGTGTTTAGCCACTTTACATCACGATTTGTGATTTTGTGTTGCAGTCGCACTAACAGCTGTTATATCATGTACTTAGTTATTACTGCATGTTATGTTATATCATGCACTTAGTGTATTGCAGTGAAATGATAGGTGGCAACTAAACGTATGTATGTAAATTTTTACCAAATACAGCCTGTTTCATTTGTGTTCATTGTCTCTGTCGATACAACCACACAGAAACCAATAACAAACTGCACATGCACTTTAAGTTAGCAAAATTGAATGAATACAGTTTCTTGCGACATTTTGTCTAAATGAAATTAACTAATGTGCCACCATGGAGACATCAAATAGAGACATCAAAACATTGGCACCCACGTGTTTGCATCTAGTAGGAGTATGTTTAGATGGTTTATTTCATAGTAGACATAATGTAGCAAGAAATTGTTATCATGCTATCTTTGTGTAGCATGTGCAGTTTTGTACTGGTTTCTATATGGTTGTATCAAACAGAGCCAGTGAATGGTAACATGAAAAGGGCTGTAAATCCTGGCAAAGTAAACAATTAATAACATGTGCTTTTAATGAATCTTTAATTGTGTGAGTGAAGACATGTATTTGTTCAACAATGCTAGGGTCACCAACTTTTTAAAGTGAAACTATAAATTCATAGAATCTCCTCTTTTTTCAAAACTTGTCTTGAGGTATGTGTTTGTAATGTTATGCTTACAATTACATAACATGAATGTGTTATCTGTGGGCCCAAGTGGTTAAAATGGAGAAATAAGGGAATGTTCAGTGTTTGCAGCCGGGGTACAGTGGGCTGGTGAGTTTTTGTTAGCACAACTGAACTGAGGTTCAGTAGTGCTATAGGGATCGCCCAGCATCTGTCTGTCTCTCTGTTTGTCTGTCTGTCTGTCTGTCTGTCTGTCTCTCTCTGTCTCTCTGTCTCTGTCTCTCTCTCTCTCTCTCTCTCTCTCTCTCTCTCTCTCTCTCTCTCTCTCTCTCTCTCTCTCTCTCTCTCTCTCTCTCTCTCTCTCTCTCTCTCTCTCTCTCTCTCTCTCTCTCTGTGTGTGTGTAAATAACTTAAAGTCAAAAACTGCTGAATCGATTGCCATGATATTTGGTGGGTCCATTACCTTGGGTGTCTAGTTGGGAAATTGTTCAAATCAAAATGATCTTACCACCGGTGTGTGATTTGGGTCAAAAATGTGATTTTGGGTCAAAAAACTTAAACTTAAAAACTACTTGGCAGATTGGGCTGAAATTTAGATGAAACATTCTTCAGGGTGTTTTTACTAAGAATTGTTCATGATATGATGGTCCCATCAGTGATATGCAAATTAGGGCTAAAAATGTGTATTTTTTTGTCGAAAATCAATAATTCCAAAACCACTGAGCAGATTTGGCTGAAATTTAATGGGAATGCATCTAGGGATGTATGGATGAAGAAATATCAAACATACAATGATTCCATGAGTGATATGCAAATTAGGTGCAAAAATGTTCATTTTTGGTCAAAAACTTATATCTCAAAAAGTACTTGATCAATGAGTCTGAAACTTGGTGAGATGTTTCTGAAAGTGTTATTCTGCAGATTTTCTTCAAAACATTTTGACACAATTGGCCCTAGCAACTATGGCCACGCCCTAAGCAACAACCAAATGGCAGTAAAATGTGGTCAAATATCATCTAGTAGGCAAGAGAATAAACATTCAAAAAATGTATGCAAATACCTAGCAGCCATGACCACACCCATTCAAAAAATGTATGTAAATTTGCCTAGCAACAAGACCACGCCCATAGCAACAGCCAAAGGATCACATATATTGCGAAGATAGCAACAGGGATTAATAGACAAATGAATAAACATTTACAAATGTATGCAAATATGCCTAGCAACGAGACCACGCCCACAGCAACAACCAAATGATCACGTATATTGCAAAGATGATATCAGGAATTCATACACAAGTGAACAAAAACATTCAAAAATGTATGCAAATATATCTAACAACATGACCACGCCCATAGCAACAGCCAAATGATTGCGTATATCGCAAAGATAGCAACATGGTTGGATTGGCAACTGGATCGTCATTCAGCAAATGAACACCTATTGTTAGCATGGACATATGGATAAACATTTTTAAAAACTGTACAGTTCTGCTACAACGCCATTGGCGGTATTTTTTTTTTGTTCTTAGACTATTGCAATAGTTTGACCCCCCCCCCATGAGCCATTCTCGAAGCAACCCCCCCCCCCCCACAAATTAAAAAGTTGCGATTACCCCCTCCCCCATCATCCTTTGGAGACACAATACATTCCATTTTTGCTCGTCCTGCCAATGCTGTATTCTCCATGGCAATGTACGGTACACACTGATAAACTACATTTAATAATAGTAACATTAAAAGTCGACTCCAGAGTTCATAAGAGAACTCTTTATAAAATAGATGTGGCCTTTTTTGTAAGGGGAAATCTCACATATCACATTTAGCTCTAACCTAGTAGCGATTTTCCTTTCAATCTTGATTTTGGCCATTGATGTAATAGTTACTAATACAGCCGACCAGAAATTACTTCTTCTTTTTTTCTTCTTTTTTCGGGGGGGGGGGGAGACATACATCAACTGTAATCGCTGCTGATGGGTTGGATGTTGGAGAGGGTGTCCCTCCTGCGGGGAAAACATTTTAAAAATCAAGACATGTAGGAAGCCATTTAGAGGCATAAAATATCAAATCATATACACATGCATGTGTAACACTCCTTTTCTCTCCTGTCATGCACTTTTGAATACTAGTAAGCCTTTCAGTTTGAGAGAGAGAGAGAGAGAGAGAGAGAGAGAGAGAGAGAGAGAGAGAGAGAGAGAGAGAGAGAGAGAGAGAGAGAGAGAGAGAGAGAGAGAGAGAGAGAGAGAGAGAGAGAGAGAGAGAGAGAGAGAGAGAGAGAGAGAGAGAGAGAGCAATACACACATAAAATGAAAGAAGACGAGACTGTTGTTTCATATGGATTTACACTACAGTCCGTTTCACCAAAAGGATCATCAGGTGGTCTTGTTGCTCGAAGCTTCGCCTTACTACATCAACAAAATGTTAGCCCTATGTGATCGATGAGGGCGCACAGTACTGGGCTAGGGATACTCGGACACGGTAGTATATGAGTACAATTATGCAGTAGATATAGTCTAGTGGACTAGCTGACTATGTGTACAGTGCAGTCAGGTGCTAGGTGGGGTACGGTCATTAACGGCTAGGTGTAAACAAAACGTGTAAATTAAGGTTACACAGTATCAAGCAAGACACACAGGAGCCGTTACACAGTGGTCCACGCTGTTGCGATCATCAGACGAATATATATATATATATATATATATATATATATATATATATATATATATATATATATATATATATATATATATATTATGTTGTATTACAATACATAGATATTAATGCGTGAAAGAGGCGTTAAGGACTTCACAAACACACGAAATAGTTGCGAATAATGTTTCAAACGACGAAACTGAACACCTTAATTCAAGATACAATACCAAGGAGTACTTCATAACATTCCTGAATAAGATTGCACAGGGAAAATCACTGAACAGAAACAACAATAAGAATATAACGTATGCTTTTATTCTGCCAAATTTTACGTACATTGCACTAATTGCAATTTGGTAAATCAAATATCCGCATAGTGTAATATATATGCGATTCGGTAACATTTAAAAGATTCAATAATAGTAATAAAATACACGATTAAGAATCATAACTTCTGAATTATACGCTAAATGTATAGAGTTTTGTAAAAGAATATTTATATGGCCGATTTCTACGGTATACTTATCTAGCGCCAGCAACGTTGTGTACATACGATATGTGCAACTGACCACAGAGAATTAAAAAAAATATACTGACTATAAACATTAGTGTGTTTTACTTTCGACCAAGCTATCTGTCATGGGGAACAGCTTACTATTGGGAGGGGGAGGAGTTATAAAGCTAAATTTTAAATTTTAAATAACAGAATTTATCGACTGCTGCAGTCAGGATTGCAACTCGCCACTCATAACGGATATTGTAAAATATCTAGCGTCGAAGTTTTACAACTTTTAATGATAGCACTCGGTGAAAAAATAATCAATTTAAGCAAATTTCATTGGAGTGACACCCTGGTTGACCGATGCGATGTGTGAGGGCGCCCCGTCACGGCGTACTCGGGTACTTTACAGACTAACTACACAGCAATATAGTTTGCACTATGTTAATACTATGTGATATAATGTCTAAGCTTGACCTCTGACATTATAGTACAGCTGTCCCATGACATAGAGATAATCGATGAATTATATATATATATGGCAAAGTTGAACAAAAAAATCTGGAATTTATACTCTGGTCGATGCGTGTCTACGTTACTGGTTCTGCTGTGATCGAAATATAAGTCAAAACGCTCACAAATTGTCATTACTTTCTCCGTTTATTCTTTGATATCACTGGTTCTGGTATGATTATGTTATTCTCCAACTCTTCATTTAGCCGGCCATATATATATATATATATATATATATATATATATATATATATATATATATATATATATATATATATATATATATATATATATATATATATATATATATATATATATATATATATATATATATATATGTATAATATATATATATATATATATATATATATATATATATATATATATATATATATATATATATATATATATATATATCAGCTACATAACAACAGTCATGTTATTGATATTGAACATGCATGATCTATGTGTATGTTGAGTGGCATTCCTGTATACCACAAAATGTGTCATTACTAAATTCTAGTTATTTCTTTTAGTTTTAAGGTCTTATAATACTAGTTTTTAGCTTTTTTGTCCTTTAGCTGTAAGTAGAGCGATAAAAGGGTTTCCAATGTCAGCATGCTATCTCTTGGGTCACTTCTTTTATGAACAACATATCGGTCATTTTGGTTGTCATTCTGAAAACAAATAAAAAACAAAGGCAATGTTATATAAAGTGACTTCGTTGATTGACAGAAACTTTGAAATGGGTTATAATGGCTATAATGTTGTGTACGTATGCACGAATACTTACAGAAACAAGGTAAAGTGATATAAACCCGTCAAGTGATTTCACCGAGAAAGTGTTTTACTTAGTTGTGGTCGCACTTCTCCAGTTTGCCACGTTTTCAGACAAACCATTTACACATTCTGTCGGGCTCAGTTAAAGTCTATTCAATACAATTTCACCCTCATAGCATGTCACGTAATAACATGGCGTGGTACAAGGTCATACGACTGCCCTTCTTTCCGCTTCACCTTTCTTAGTGTCACATTTAATGGTAAAGTGCTTTCTGAATGGTTTGATCTGCAGGGAGGCTTACTGTTACTATTCCAACTTTAAGTGATATAGTCACGCAAATTGTGTACTGATGCATCATTTTTGTTTCAAGTGAAGTCTTACTTATTATTGTAAGTACTGAAAATCATATCTGAAAGATCTATAACTTCACATTTATTACACAAACTAAATTCGACCGATTGTATGACATAATTTTGGGTGTATCCGGAAATTGTCATTGACACTGACATGAGAATCGTAGAGAAACGAAATTAACATCATGAAAGGTCGATTCTATACTCGTTTAAAAACAGAAACAGAAATCGATAGTAGAAAATGAACTTTATTTTTGTATTGGTCGGATATATATATATATATATATATATATATATATATATATATATATATATATATATATATATATATATATATATATATATATATATATATATATATATATATATATATATATATATATATATATATATATATATATATATATATTTCTTGGAGAACGCTCTTGGCTGTTGACACCATGGAATACATTATACAGTAATTTCCCTTTTTATGGCGGTCACATATGTTCAAACTCGTTCGCAAATTATATCCATATCAAATTCCAATATCTTAAAGTTAAAAGCATAGAACGGCAAGACCATCTCCGCGTTCATTTTATCTGGTGCCTGGGGTTACACCAACTGGTTGCGTACACGTCCTCCATCCATTTATTCAATCGTGCTGGAAAAACGAGTCAAAGACGCAATGACATATCCTCTTTAATATCCTCCTAATGGACTTTGTTAATTTGGTAGGAATGATACCATGTGAAGTAGAAACTAAATCCTCCAATAGAAACAAGAATACCTGTCGGCGTTAACGTCTTATTAGCTTTTGCGATTATTTTGCACGTTATCCTGCTCCTTGGTCAAGGCTTATCTGACACAAGGGGTTGAAAATACCAAAGATGTTGTTTTCGACAACATAGTCAATTATGATGTGGAAATGAATGGAACTCTATATTAGGAAACTAGGCTGGAATTCTCAAGATAAATAATAAAGCAGTCTTTTGTAACCAAAAGATGTATCATATTTCTGACTTTCTCTATCTTCGTCTCTCTTGTCTCCTTTCCTCTACCTGTCTGTTACCTGTATGTGTCTGCCTGTATGTGTCTCGATGTCTACTTTCGTCTTCCTGTCTTCCTGTCTGTCTGTCTGTCAGTCAGTCAGTCAGTCTGTCTGTCTGTCTGTCTGTCTGTCTGTCTGTCTGTCTGTCTGTCTGTCTGTCTGTCTGTATTACCGCCTGTCTGTGTATGTCTATCCCTTGCTGTATATCAGTGGCCTTAACCCAATATATTGTGATGTAATTCTGACTCATGCATGAATTTACGACATTTGGCAATTCATAACCGTGTACGATTAGCCAGATATTACAATATTTTTGAAGTGTGTTGGTTTAATGATTGCAGTAATCGATGTGTAGTACGTTTCAGATTATGAAGTTAATTGGTTTTATTGAAATCTACATATTTATTCAATCTAAAGGTTAATCCCGTAAGTCGTAAGTCGTAATTTACATATTAAACAGGAATCATCTGATTAACGTAGGTATTTCACATTACATTTGAATTTCTCGAATGAGATAAGATGTAAAGTTGAATTCAAGACCCATTCGACCGTTTTGATGCTATCGGCGATTCCGATTAAACACGTAACCGTCTTATGCTTACCTCACATATATAGAACGAATGACATTTTTTTTTGTTAAATTTAAATATGCCATTTAGAAGTTCTAATCTGAAATCCAATGCTGTGCAGAACATAGAAATGACAAAGCTGTTAAACAACGTGTACTATTTTCAATATTTAATAATCTCTCTATCCCCTTCTGTACGTCCGGTATAGATCAATATGGGAAATTCAACCCCTCCCTTTCTCACTTTTGAAAAGTTCCTTTTGCAATTATCTTTAGCCGAGTGACTCGTAGTCCCAAGACTGTTATTGGTCGTCAAGCATATGGAACTCAGCCAATATGTCATCCTTGTTGTTATCATAATTGTGAGTAATGTATAGAGGCTTAAGACGATTGCCATGGTGATTTATTCACCATCCGAAAATGATTGAATACAGTAAATTGGTTATAACTAGCGGAAATTATTTATCAACTCTAATGACTCAATTGACGCCGCCATTAAATGACAAACAAGATAAAGTGAATAACAACAATTCTTTGGAAATAAGTCAGGCAATATTTCCCTGAAGATATGATGACTTTGACAAGTTTTTACCCTTCGTGTTCCCCGTTCGAAAGATTTAAAGATATATTGAAAGGTATCGAAATGTGCGAGCTGCTTAGTACAGTAATTTTGGATTTTGAAAAAAATAATGTTTATGTATTCGTTTGTGTATTAAACATATGTTTGTTCGTTGGTTTGGTAAACGTCCACGCGTTTTTGTTTCCAGATTGGATGAACGACTGACCCGAAAAAGCTATTACGTTTCTTCCAAACCTCATGATTACGTCATCTGCACTGTTAATAACCGTAGAACTTTTTCCATTCCTGTAGATTTGAGGCAAAGTGTCACCCAAATACTCAGAAACTCTCTTAATAGAAGCACTCTTCTGATACGATAATGTAGGGAATGATCTTATCTCGATATTTTTGTCCCTGTCAAAGCTTTCTTTGAAACTTAACTTACAGGGGAAAAGATTCTCTTGCGGAAAAGGAAGTGGCTTCGTGATGTATACGTTTTACTATGAAAAGCGACCAATTTAATTTCTTTTCACATTTATTGTCGATGGACAAATATGACACCAGGCTGTTGGAAACAACACAACGACGAAAGAAGCTGTTAAGGCTATGATGGTTGTTTAATATTCAACAACTTGATAAGACAGTCTTTACTTTGCTGAACTCACCTGACTATATCTCAGAGGGGTTTCAGAATCTTCAGCTTTCTTGTCTTGACTTCTTAGATTGTTGAAGTCGTCGAGATTTATTACATGCGTCGGATTCCTTAATACATGCGCCACACTAGATGTAATGGCTACACAAAGTGTCAGCGCTGAGATGTATAGAAGCAACGAGTTTGTTCTCATTTTCTGTAAATATACAATTGAAAAAAAAGGATTACAGCTTTTGTATTATAATTTGAATAAATATTTAAGGTGAATGCGCTTTGTGAAATTAAATAAGATTCATTCTCACAACAATTTTTCGTTATGACGACAGTAGTGTTTAATCTTTTAAACCCTAAATGACAACACATTGTCTGAATGAAAAGTTCAATTTAGAAAAAAAAATTATGGACCTGTTAATCCACGTCATACCTATAATCCTCATTTAAAATGCATTGAGTGTCTACGTCACTAATAGGAAATAACATATTTTTAATTAACAGATTGCAAGCCTTGTTGGAGTTAATAGTGAAACATGTTTTCCATGTATTTGCCTCTGAGTTAATGATCGTAGACAGTCTTTCCGGTAAACCTGCTTCCTTGACGTTTCATTGACCGATTCATCGGAAATCAAAATGAATATTTAACTTGAAAACACGACTTTATTATTTTCCGACCGTTTTTTTTTTTCGATTGTTTTTTGAGCAACAACAGTAATACATACGCATAACACACTCACCGAATTACTCATCAAACCCATTAGATGTCATATGTACAATATTGTCTATTGTGTTAAACACTCATTTCCTTCAGTAAATATATATAGCTTTTTGTAACAATCGACAACAAGGAAAACAGGACATATTTACACATCACAAAGAAACCAAGAAAATAAATTCAAAGAATGAAGAACGTGAGTGTGAGATGTGGTATATTTACTTATAAAGAGTGGTTCTTTTACAGTTGACCATCACATGGATGTACAGCCATATCGCAGAAGATTTCCTACGAACATTTTATCTTTTTGGTGACGTTTTGATAACTTCTGAGTTTTAAAGTTTTCGAATAAAGCAAAAGCTGAATTTGTTGTCTGACTTTGACATTTGATAAAGGGGATTAAACAAAAAGTTTTTTGATAGAATAACTATGCAATTGTTGCTATCTGTTGGAATCTTAGAAACTATACCCTTGTGATGTACATTTATTAGTACTTTGAGTGTTTCATTATTCTCCTGTGTAGTATACTGCTTGAGTAATGAGATTAATATAGACACAGTGAAAAGCAGTTAACTTAAAACAAAACGTCATCTGGGTCGGCAAAAATCTCACTAACACTGCTTCATTTCAAGCACTGGCGTTACAAAACTACTTCCATTTTTTTGCATGGGCCCCTACTATCATCTTAACAAATCGTAGCCACATCGTATATATTGTAAGACCATATAAGTTTATAGGTATATAATAGGATTAATTTACAATAATTGTACTTGAATTATTGCCATAGCAGACGGTCAGATTTGTGTGGAGCTAGACAATTAGATTTATCAATGTTAGTATGATTTGTATGGAGCCTGATGAGAGAAAATGTAACTATGATTAGTGAGACGATTTGATTTATCAATGTTAGTATGATTTGTATGGATCCTGATGAGAGAAAATGTAACTATGTTTAGTAAGATTTGTGCGGAGTCAGACGATAAAATATGGCAATGTTAGCAACATTTTTGTTGATCCAGACGATAAAATGTAGCAATGTTGGAAAGTTTTCATTCGAACCAGGCGACAATTTGTTTGTTTCCACTTAATTGGTTTCATTGTATAAACATTTATCGTCTTTTAAAGTCTTGTTACAACATACAGTGAAATAGATAATTCTATTTCCGAGACACCCGACTTTAATAGATTGATTTAATGTTTTAGAACGAACTTGCGACGTTTTGATGGAAGTATGGAAAGGGGTGAAAATATCACTGATTATATGATGAAGGAACGGAATGAAAGCAGACATGGGAACAAGGATGAGAGAGGGTAAAGCTTACTTACCGTTAAAATGATGAGACTGTATTCACCAAGTTCCTCTGACAAAAATGTGTTCAAAGCGTATTGATTCTACCGTTATAGCTATAAGACACAGAAGGATCAGATTGATATGCACTGATAATTGCACTGGCTGTCTTTGCTTTTAAAAGGCTTTGGACCTTCTCGATGGATTTCTTCGTTTACCTCTTGGTCGACCTCGGTGGTAGATAATTATCAGTTTGGTTTTAGAGGTATTGACGAATCGGAAATTAAAATCTTTGTGGAGAGAGATCACAAGTAGTGATAGTAGTGACTGATGCGACGGATGATTGGGTTAACCCTTTTCAATAGTGTAGTTTTGAGGAGAACTATGACGTCACCACTTCGACATTACTACGTCGTGGCGCTTTTCAATGGCTTGGCACGACTAATATGCATAGTGGGCGTAGCATATCATACAATTATTGTTCTCACATTCCCCTATTTTCACTATTGCCCACTACAGGGAAATCATGATTGACACATCAGTGTTGGAGTTATTTGTTTTTTAAGTCAGTTTTCCGCCTACGTTCGTTGATGTCAATAACCTTTTTTAACAGTCTGCATCTGTCACTTGTTTTGGATAACGTTTTGCAAAATTAAGAAATATGTATTTAGCTACGAGTTTTCCTTTTTGCTAAGTATACCATATTCCCCCCAAAAGTCTGAAAATAATATGAATGAGGCCAAATAAAAAGAAAATTGTGTGTTCCTGGTAACCCGACCCACTAAGGTTAGGGTGCCGACCCTAAACATTTTTTTTTTGCATTCTAATATTAATAAGAAAGAAAACCAAATAAATTTTCTGTCTACCTACCCTACTTTCTGAAGTCATGTTATCGGAAACAAACAGGTTCTCTATTTTTGTTTGAACAGTATACCAATACCAAGAACGACAAAATCACAAAACATGGACCAACAACCCCCCCCCCCCCCCCATGTACCAGGTTGATGTTTTGCAATAAATATGTTGCTAAAGGATTTTAAACAAATTATCTAGCTTTAATCCTTTCACGTTTGTCCTTGCTGTAGTATAATGTGCTCAAGAAATCCCCTACTTGAATGAAGATTAAAAGATTTTTTAAATATATATATTGGACTGATCTCTCATATGATATATGATATTGGTTCTTGTTGTGTGAATGATTGTTCATTTTTAACTTTGTGACCATGAAATGCATGATTAATTTTGTCAAATAAAGAGTCATTAAATTTCTCTCTTTTTTCTTCAAATGGAGGTCGGGTAAAAATTGATTAGTGAAATATGCCTTGAAACAGCATCTGTATAACAGTCAGTGCCTGAGACAACAATGTAGATACACACCGTGCTGTACTACGTGCATTATGCAATATAGTGCTTGTATGGATTACATTTTCACAGTTTGGAATATATAACATGCGACCAATCACCATATTGACTAATTGTTGGGATTGGTTATTTATCCTTCAAAGACATATATCTATTGTCATTGTAGTTGAAATGTAAGACTGGAAGAGAGAGATACATCGACAGACAGACAGACAGACAGACAGACAGACAGACATACAGACAGACAGACAGACAGACAGACAGACAGACAGACAGGCAGGCAGGCAGGCAGGCAGGCAGGCAGGCAGGCAGGCAGACAGACAGACAGACAGACAGACAGACAGACAGACAGACAGGCAGAGACAGACAATAAGAGAGAGATATGCCGATAGAGAGAAGAACAGACAAATAGAGAGAGGGGGGAGGGAGGCTTAAGAGATATTGCTCTATATAACTTACTCAGTGAGACTCCATTAACTACCAAATTGTTAAATCTATATTTAAAACATATTGTGCCTCCATCATGAGTATTATTAAAAAACAATAGATCATTTCACCTCTTGACATTGTTAATTTTATTGTTATAGTATAATTGTATATTATAGTGACATGAGGTTTACCTGAAAGGTTTACATTTACAACCACATTTAAACTGAATGCCCCCCCCCCTCCCCCGTAAGGGAATCACTAATACAATGCGTATTTATATTGAATAAACATTATAACAGGAAATTGTAAGTTGTCAAATTACAATCGATGTTAATGATTGTGTCTATGTTGTGTCTGTATCGAACTTTGTTTGGCCGCCAAGGTGGGTTCCGATGCTTGAAACAACACAATGTGCTAAATTATCTTGAAATTGAGGTATGCAGTCTTAAGATATAGCCTAATTACGAAAATCATTAATTGTACAAATTGTTCATTAACACTGTAAGGTTCATCAACAAACTTTATAGGACATATGCGTCTCCTAATGGTTAACATATGTACTAATATCATATTGAAATTGAAGAATGCATTCTTAAGATATCCTAATTACCGAAATTCATTAATTATGCAAATTATTCATTAACACTGTAAGCTAAATCAACAAACCTTATAGGACGTATGCTCCTTGGTATGGTTAACATATGCACCAAATTATATTAATTTGAAGTATGCGTTCCAAAGATATAACCTAATTACTCAAAACCATTGATTATGCTAATTTCATTGAATGTTTACCAAAATCGAATCAGGTCTTACCATTAGCATATGGAAGATGTGTAGCAAATTTCAATATAATTGAGCCAGTCGTTTTTAAGAAAATGATGACACAGACAGACAGACAGACAGACAGACAGACAGACAGACAGACAGACAGACAGACAGACAAACAGACACACACACATACAGACAGACAGACAGACAGACAGACAGACAGACAGACAGACATCCCCTTTTAATACCTCCCATACCCTTACGGGAGGTAAAACGATAAATATGATAAGACCTCCCAGCCCAACGAGTGGACTTATAAGTCACCTCAGCAGTTATTTACAAAACAATGGGTAGACAAACAGCAAAGTTCAGTAATTCAAATAACAAGTCTTTGTGCGTCTAAGAAATGCCACTTCAATTACCTTTTGGTAATTTCTGCGATCTCACTTTTTCAATGTTTCCTATCAAATGAAGTTAAAAATAGGGAAGGCCATGTAAGGACGCAGTAAAGAAGTGATATTGATCAGGATTTTAAAAATATTATCAGGTCCATTGAGAAGTGCTAGAAAGGTGAATTAAATCTAGGTGACTGCAATGAATGTCAACATCATGGCCTTAACATGTTAAACTTTGAATCATCTGGGAAATCATCAACATCATGGTCATATACATGTCCATAGTGTGTAAGGAAAGCATACATTTCTACGTGGGTGATTATTTATCCCTTTTCCTGTTTTGACAAGCTTCATTTCCTGTTTTTTTAACTAATCCATACCAGTTTGACTCACAAGACTTACGTCATGAAAGGATTCTAAACCTATTCATTTACACGTCTTCTCACTTCAGACGTTTAGCAAATTATCTGGCCCAAAGGCATAATTGGACATTGTTACCAGAACAATGGCAGGTCAAGTATTACATTTTGAGACTTTGATGTTCTCGTTTTTATGGTGACATTTGTTTCTGAATTACTTTGTCTAACACATATAAAATGCAATGGGACGCATTAGAAAATCGCATGATGGAAAAAAATATTTTCCGACAGTGTTGGGGAATCTTGCTTTCTTTCAGTAACATTGTGCCTTTGAGAATAGAATAGACAAGGTAGTAACGTTAAACAACAAAGTTATAAGTACATATTAGGACATATGAGACATTTGGCTTAATACTATTGGGAACAGAGACTAAAAAAACAAGTACTATGATTGAAGATATCAGTATGATAGACTTATGTTTCAGATAATTATGTTCTGACCAGCTATAGTCGCTCTTCAATTGTATTCAAATACTTATACAATTCTCGCTACCTGCAATAGAATTCTACACATTACTGTGGAGTCAAATGGAACGAGGTCGCGCGACAAAGCGTTCTAATGTCGACAACTACACTTCCGGTCGGCTATACTAATACACAGGAATGTTTCTTTCCCATTTTCAGTAGTAGACATCTCTTGTAATTTTGCTCTGGAAAGATACTGTACATATTTAATTTTCCCACCTCCATAATTATATGAGCTTAAAACTTGCGTTTATCTTATTTGTTACAAATTAAACTGTTTGGAAGAAACATTCACGTGTATTGACATAGGCGACCAGAAGTGTAGGTGTCGACAAATGCAAGCGCGGTCGCGAGACTGCGTTCCATTTGACTCCTTAGCGATGCATAGAATTGTATTGCAGATAGCGAGAATTCCATGTTTTAGCTATTCCCTAACTAATTCCATCCAGTCACAAATTTATACATAATAGGCAAAATTACGTCAGAATTATTTCATGAATAAAGTAGAACCTTAAAATCAGAGATTACATCACTTTTAGCCGGTTTTTGAGCTTTTCATTTTTTGAAATACGATTTAAAGTGATCAACTGTTGGTTCACAATAGATCAATAGTGATTATATTTCTACGTGAATTGTGATGACGAATACAAAACACGTCATATTCATTAAAACTTAATTAAAACTAAATTATGCGGAAACGAGTTTATTTTGTGAACACACGATCTTTCATTGATTTTGTTCAATTCACTTTTAAGTATTGTAAATTTAGTGTTGCTTGTCAACACATCGATGTGACTGACGTGACGTGACGTTATACAAAAAACCCAGCGAAACGTAGCCAAACAACCTGTAGGTTTTCTGAAAGAACATTGGCAAACGTCATCTACTTCACATATAATTGTCTTTCTTTTACACCTCATTAAACTATCATCGAAGTATTGTGACCAACGAGTATCTTGTCTTTAGGTTGAAGCAATTCCCCCAATAAAGCAAGCAAGAAAGCAAGAAAGAAAAAGAAAGAAAGAAAGAAAGAAAGATAGATAGATAGATAGATAGATAGATAGATAGATAGATAGATAGATAGATAGATAGATAGATAGATAGAAAGATAGAAAGAAAGAAAGAAAGAAAGAAAGAAAGAAAGAAAGAAAGAAAGAAAGAAAGAAAGAAAGAAAGAAAGAAAGAAAGAAAGAAAAGAAACTTTCGACCTACCTACCCTAATTTATGAAGTCATAAACAGATATAAGTATGTTCAAGATAAATTGACTAGGTCATTAATATGCATATTAGGTCTAAAAATATATTTTTTTTGGTAAAAATGCTTCAAAAATCTTCTCCAAAACTTCTGGGCCAATTGAGTTGAAATTTGTTGTGTAGGTGTTATTTGATGAGCAGATATGATTTGTTCAAGACAAAGTGACTGGGTCATTGTTATGCAAATTAGATCTAGAACTATAATTTGTGGTAAAAATCCAAAGACACATTACATACGTAGGTTGAATACATACACACATACACGCATACATACATACATACATACATACATACATACATACATACATACATACATACATACATACATACATACATACATACATACATACATACATACATACATACATACAGACAGACAGACAGACAGACAGACAGACAGACAGACAGACAGACAGACAGATAGACAGACAGACAGACAGACATTATGTTTATTTCCGAAATACATTAAATTATTATGTACAGGTACAGCATTATTTGGTTCACTCTGAATCTAGCAGGAAATATATCAAATTGCATTTGAACATGTTATCCACATCACAAGGCAAATATAGTGTGTTAGTTGTTATAATGCTTGCATCTTTTTCTCTACATATTACTAGAACCAATTATTGAACTAAGGCTGCAATGATTTGTAATACAATTAGCATTACTCTTATTCAAAACTACTTTCATAACTAAGGCCACTTATAAATCTGTAGTGAACATTGTCAAGGCTTCCTAGTATTAATACGACAACTTCAGTACGAAACCTATAGTTATTTATTTCCAGTGATAGTGGGAAGTATTTCTCAAACTTAGTGTCATAGCATTTCGAAATATGTGCATCGTATGGGATGGCAATTTCTATCAACCAAGTCTTTTTGTATTGTTTGTTAATGACACCAATGTCCAGACGTGTGTGTTGATGCTGGAATGTTACATACATACATACATACATACATACATACATACATACATACATACATACATACATACATACATACATACATACATACATACACACACACACAAATTTATATATATATATATATATATATATATATATATATATATATATATATATATATATATATATATATACGTCTATATATATGTGTATATAAATTATATCATGGCACATATATCATTTCGACATAATGGATATGACTTACCCAATACAAATTATATTGCATAATTACTGATATTTACTAATTAGACATTATTTCTTCCCTTGATGCTAAGAATGCCCTGAAATTGACCGACGTACCAGTACCACTGGTACGTCGTATTGATATGAAGGACATCAGTTGATTAGAAAATGATTGATTAACATAATTAATGAAAATTGCCAATGAATGAATGAATGAATGAATGAATGAATGAATGAATGAATGAATGAATGAATGAATGAATGAATATTTTATCAATGATGACTAGATTTTATAGAATTTAAAATTTGTAAAATAGTCGCGATACCATGATTCTTATGGCTTACATTTATTTGTATAGTTTGAAACTTACATAATACGTGACTACTCTGCATTATAAATGGATTTACCGATCATGGCATATATATCGTCACAGGTAGATCAGAACTGATTACGTAACACAATACCACCATTGATATCATAACATATGTGTCTTACATATATCATTAATTGCGTTGTCAGAAAGGTTTCTGAAATATTAAAATGTTTATACATATGCTGCTCTAAATACATTTCTAGCATTTTTTCCATGTTTGTCTCCAAATATTGTAGTACACTTGTTGAAATATACAGAAAACAGGATAGAATCTTTATCATCTACTCCCGTGTGCAATTCAACTGATAATGTAACTGTGACCGTCCGTACATTAGCTTGAATGAATAGAGCGTTCATCACGCTTTTCAGGGATGTATGTACACCTACTTTGTGTGTATACTTTTTGTGTCTGAACGTGTCAATGTTAATACCTTCAAATTACAAGTTACTGTGACAGGGTACAAATACCTATGGATTATTCAACGGCAGAAATTTTCAATCCTACAACAGGATCGGAAAATAAAGAAGCTGTATGAGTGTTACTCGGATAGCTAGCTAGATAGATAGCTTTGGTGATTGTCGTCGTATCAAAGTATCCATGTAACTCACGAGGTTGGCAATTTCTCTCCATCCGCGAAGGCTTTGTCTCGACCAATATTGAATGTTGGCACTTGGCGCTAATGTGTAATATCTTTACAGACACAGTAAGGTTTCAATGTAGTATCATAATGCCCTTAAATAGGTAAGGTTCTTTTAATCGGTTACACTTTCTGATTGATTGATTGATTGATTGATTGATTGATTGATTGATTGATTGATTGATTGATTGACTGATTGATTGATTGATTGGTTGGTTGGTTGGTTGGTTGGTTGGTTGGTTGGTTGGTTGGTTGGTTGGTTGATAGGAATGTTTAACGTCGTGAAAGTAATCAAACATTGTTTTAATAATGAAGTATTTTCAATCTCCTGTCTCTGACATATTTATGGTTTCTTCAACATATTTTCGTGTTTTCACCATCTTTGTCTTAAATTACCACATATAAACAGAATGCCCCCTCCCCGTAAGGACAGAAAGACCGTTGTATCTTTTACCTTCAATTCAAGCATTTCTCTGTGTATGAAATGGCAAATGTATTGAAGCGTGAAGGAAAGTAAATAGCATCTCTACTGAATTTTCATAATAAAAGGAGAATTTGAGATGCATGTAAACTTCATTCATATTCATTTAAACGCCAATCTAACATACAATACCGAAAATAGCATTATACAAATGATATCAAAGGTATGAAGGATTGCAATTTGCAATTTGTTAGCAAGATTTCTGAGCAACAACTGAATGATGCATCGCCTCATTTGCGAATATCATAAACTATGTTCATTATTCATTTACAGTCGTTTAAAAAATGAAAATACAAAAGATAAAACGATTATACAGATTTTGATAGGCTACTGGTATTGGTTTCTAATTTTCTCTCCACGTTTACTACAAAAAGTGACAAAGACTGATGAAGTTACAGTAATATAAACTATAACACTAGGATACGCTCACTTAGTGGTCTGGAATTCTCTATAGTGGCCTGAGTCTGGAAATACTTGTTCACTGTTCCTGTAACCATGGATGAATTACTATTAGGGGAAAAGGATCCCATTGCCGCCCTTTGTTAAGACTGTGCGCGTCATTCATAGAGTCGTTTCATTTCCTAATGTTCAGGCGTCATTGCATTTCCTCTTACCCATGTAAACCATTGTGTGTTGTAACAGTTTGTAGCGTGTAGTAACCATGTAACCATGTAACCACTACTCCAATCAATCGATTGCAGTAGTGGTCGACAAATATTTTTTACTAACATCAAAGTGCAGCTAACATGCCATACGAGTACAGATCTAGAAGGCCTTCAGGTTCCATTTGGTCTTTGATCGGCAACTACAACTTGAGTTTTTACGAAAGCATTGTTCCTGCATGTGTCAATCTAATTATACAAGCGGGAATGTTCTTGCGAGTGAATATGTCCAATTCTTTAAATAGCAAATCCATCTTGATGTTGCAGTTGTCTAAATATGTCTCTCTGCATTATTACTTTCCGAAAACGTTCCATACTCTGCCAAAACCCTGTTATATCTCAAATTACCTATAATACTAGGTGTTACCAATATGGTATTTAACTTTGACGGCCACCGTTGTGACCATAAATTAAACAACGTTGGTCTTATCATGGTATCTTTACAGTTTGAAATAACATGTTTTTGATATTAGCCACATAATTGGAGTTATAGACACTGAATACATGGGCATAAAATCAAGTCACGGCAATACAGCTCCTCCCACCCTTTGAGGGGTCATTGACTTCAAAGATGACTTAACAATGGGAGAATATTGATTTTACCAATGATATGTGAAGAGTACTTTGTTAATTATCTTTGCATTCAGAATAATTTTATTTTCACTTTACAAGGAGACATCTCATCGCTGAATCCCAAAAGTGATGTTTGAGTTGATGGAGTGTCTGGTCATGAATCATAACAAATGAAGTAACGGTAAATGTTTAGTCGAAAATGTCACTTGTGGTGATGGATATGGGAGGGCTTGTCCACTTTTGTCATTCAAGTCTATTTGTAGTGAATACATTAGTATTATACCTTAGTATTCGATGTAGTACCTCGATGCAATTACTCGAGTTAGGAAAAGTGAAATAGTTGTGCCAAAGAAATTTCTGTCATTGTTTTCTACTTGAAAAAAAATTATCAAGTACTACAATAGGTCCCTTCCTCTTCCAAACAACCCCAATCATTACATAAACGACACGTTTCTTTATATCTAAATGAAATAGGTAAATTGAACCAATTCACATTTAAACGCTTCACGTACAAAGTTTGTGTTGAATAAAGCATTATTTCTGTAATGTTTGAAGGGAAAGGAAGGATATTTTGTGAACTGACTTCGCCATGAAACAAAATGAAATACGTTGGTTTCATTTACTTTTACTTATCAAAGCTGGCATCGAGCATAACCTAGGCGGAAGTGACATGTGTGCCTTGCGAGGTAACTTCCATTGGATGTGTTGTCGACTGTTTCTACTATCCTTGTTGTAACTGTATCACAATAAAATAGGTCTACAGTACGTTTAGCGGAGGCTCCCTACCAAGATCAGTACGACACTTCTGACTAATTTCTCTGATCGGTGACTCAATAAATATGAAAAAAAAATTCGAACAAAAATCAAATTCAATTCTTAATTTGTTAAAATGAAAATGATGATTTTTAAAAAAAAAAACGTTATAAGACCTACTATATCAGGGTCTTTTTATTCGATTTAGAATATATAAAGTATTTTGGTCAATGGCAGTGCTCTCAGGATGAATTCAGTATCACAATACAACTAAAGATGTCCGTGTATCCATATCAATAATTGATTTGTCCGGCTTATAGAAATTACCGGAATAAAGTGATATATTGATAGTTTATAACGGCGGTTATATGAAATAAAGGCTTGCTTATTATTCTATGTTAACGAAAGGAATTATCAATTAACTGCCATTGTCTTCCAAAGACTGGGGTTATTACTAAGTCTGTAATCCTGATGAGTCATCAGTCCATAATCATTATATGTACTTAACCAATCATATTTCTCAAATATTAGAACTTACCAGTTTCCACACTCATTCCCAGGTGTATATATATGTAATCAATAATCATTGTTCGATTCTAGTGCGTGTTTGCATGACTGGACAAATTCTCAAAACATTGTACCATTTTCAGTTTTTCCTGAATAATATAATGTTGTGGTTGTAAGACCCTATACTAGCCTTGATAATTGTACAAACATAGACGCCATGCAGAGAACATTTCCGTTGACTTTCATCAGTCAGACTCTTACCTCGTCTCTCCAATACCTGGGCATTCGATTCGCCAAAGCTTGAACAGAAATTAAAATTACATATATTGAAAATCGTTGTAAATGTGCATAATAGTAGTCAAGAAAACGGAAAGGTTGTAATATCAGATATAATCAAGACAATTCCATTATAGAGAGGACAGCTGAAAACATACCATCAATCAATGTTGTCTAATGTTCTTTCATTTACTTGATATCATTGATTGTTTTGTCTATCAAAAAATACCCATCTCCACGATACTTTTCCTTCCCTTAAAAGCTTCACTACTTGTAACTAGAGTTTTATTTTATCGGTCAGACAACCAACAATTTATATTCATTGAAAATTGCTAAAATACCACTAATTTGATAACATGCATGTAAATTAGGAGTCGATTGTATCCCGAAGTATAGTAGTGTAAGAGCAACAGGTTGATATCGGGATCGCATAGGGGTACTGTTTTTTTTGGTGTGAACCCAAAACACCAATTTGATTGGATCTATTGTACCGTATTATGTGTACATGTGCATCAATACATTTACGAACAGGTGATTCAGTACTGTTACGGATGTACAGTTTTATAAATAAATCATTATATCTAACAAAATAGTTTCAAAAAAATGTCCAGTTGCAGCTAAATGTAACTTTAAAATTATATGTTTTAGAACATGCTGAAATAGAGTCATAAAAGGACTTGTCAATTGATAATACATTTAACTGTGATAATATTTGTTTGGAAATAAATGAAAGCAAGATATTTTGACAACAATTGATGAGAAATAGTAGTTCCAAGAATGTTGGTCAGTATTTCTATACATGCGGTTTTACATTTTTTTTGTGAAAACTTTCCACGAATGGTGTGTATTTGAAATTTGAAATAAAGAATGGGGTAGCCCATGTAATTATTTTAGCTACTGTTGTCGAAATTTGATTCTGACTACTGCAAAACCAATTATATTTGTGAATTAGAATGGTTGCTATGGAAATGATGGTTACCATGGTAATCTCCATCGAAAACATACAACTAAAAACTATAGAATTAATATTCTACATGTATACCAAAACACCATTTCTTTTTTTCCTTTTGAAATTTTTGTAGCTGCTAAAAACATCAACAATAATCACAGTAATGCATTATTACATTTTGTAGTAATAAGATACGCCCCTTATAGTATCTTGCTAGCGTGGTTAGTGGGCGTACAATTGCATAACAGTGATTACGTGTGGTGAATTCATAAGGGTTATCTTACATTTAAGGACGTCTTCTACAGTCAGAAGAGCAATCTATGTCTGACTAATTTTACACTGCATATGCCAGACATTCTTTTGTCGATTGTACATTAAATTGTTGCCGATGACATTTTGTATTGAACCATAATTCGTAGTTTTGCTTCAAAATTTAGCTGATTGAAACATGTTCGGAGGAAACAAACCTTCTGCCTTTTTAAAAACATAACATTTTGGCCGATAACATTTCTTGTTTAAATGGTATTCTGTGATGATCGGTACTTTTTTGAAAGTTATCTGGAAATTATGTTGCAGATATCACGAGGTATTTTTCATTGCGACAAATTTTCTAAACAAATCAGTTGCATAAATCAGTTGTACAAAAAACTTTAGCCGATGACGTTTATTCTTTTATTCTATGATGATCTGTACTTCTTTTAAGATAGCCTGACATTGTGTTGCATATAAACCAACGTCATTGCGACCGTCAGTAGTACGTCAACATTTATCCCATACATGTATTCTATGGTGATCGCCACTCCTTTAAGTTGTGCAGAAATTTTGTCTTCTTCTTGTACTTTCGCTCTCACATCTATGAGATTGTTCGGTGACAACGCCTGCTTCGGATATCCTCGTTCCTTTCGTTTTCCTCAGTCTGTTAAAATTACGATTGGCCTGAAATTTTCCCAATTCTGTACGCAATGTTATGCTCGCCAATGACTGACGCGACAACATGCTTTAAGTTCGCGCTGATTACATTGTTAGAACACCCAAACTGGAAGTGACGATTATTGGTCAGAGAAAGTAAGCGGTGCGAATTAGCCGCGACCCACCTTAATTAAGCCATTCCCAGCGGCGTTTTGAGCTGAAGTAAATAACATTTTTAAAGTGTACAAATAGATGTTTTAAAATACCACAACTGAAAAAGTTTTCAGTTTGTTAAATGTCAATTAATAAATGTCAATTAATTTCAATTCAATTCAATTCAATTCAATTCAATTCAAGTCAAGTCAATTCAATTCAAGTCAAGTCAAGTCAAGTCAAGTCAATTCAATACTTGATTCCATGAGAGATTTCTCTATCAGATCTAATCTAATGCACAAATATAAATTGCTAAACCTGGGAATGGTAATCAAAATGATAAAAAGTACATGTACTCACACAATACATACATACATACATACATACATACATACATACATACATACATACATGCACACACACACACACACACACACACACACACACACATACCAGTACCGTAGCCTGCGGGTGGGGGGCACCTGCCCCCCCCCCGAGACTTTTAGGAAAAAAGAAAGGAAAAAAGCTACTTTTTAAATATATAGCGATGTTATTAAAATCGTTATTTACCTGATGATTCCTAGCATGCGCGATTTAAATTAATGATTCACTAAAGTCAAAATTGACTGTACACATACTCCTCGCTAATATGTACACTGGATTAACTTGAATAAAAATGTGTCCAGTTAAAAGTTGTAAATTTTTGCAGTGTAGCAAATTAAAAGTTCTTTGTGAGGAAAAGTACAAAAGAAGTGCGCACATGCACTGTGCATTTTCCTCGAGTAACAGTAGTCTTGAAAGTCTCCTTCATTTGAAGATAGCAAGTCGCAATAATATCAGAGAGTGAAACTCTAAAAAAACGACGGAAAAAGTCGTTCAACGTGAGATCGCCTGCTGCATGCAGTGATGCACTCGATCTCATTTACATCTTGTTCCATATATTAAAAAATTACCGATAATACGGCAGATCTCTTTTTGGAATATATGGTGGCCCTGAAAAACTATTTAACTAGGTACGCAGTTTAAGATCCACTCTTTGAAGATCCACTTTCAATTGTGGTCGACGTTGTCTTCGGTTAAAATGTTGTTTGATATTATTATCTCATTGCACTGACACAAGCATTATTCCGCAAATTATTTTGAAGCGACAATTTGCGATGGAAAGAATGGCCCTGAATTTGTAAACAGGGCTGTACCTTCGACATCAAAATCCAAACTTCAATTTCCATTATAATGATAATGACAAGGAGAATTCACTAAGTTCACCTTGGGTTCCGACATTAAGGAGGAACATAAAAGTTTTGGGAGTTGGGTAAAGAAAAGGATTATTTTGTTGTGTTACTTATTTGAGAAAGCACCATCCAATTATTTTTGGTTGGGTTGTTTACTTTGAATGTGACATCGTTTTGGCAACTACGTTGAAAGATACGACATTAGGCCTGAAAAAATGAAAAAGCTGTTCAACCTACCCATATATTTATTTAGTTTGGTGATGGGCAACATATCCTCATGAGGGCTTCTCATGTCATTAAAATGCACACTTTGTTTCAAAATTAAGGATATTTCTTTATATTTTCTGAATAGTACATGTAACAATATACATTTGAGTCTATTCCAAATTATATAATATGTTATACAGTGGTTTACTTGGCTCAGATAATGCATACAAGCATGAATTGAGATTGAATTAAGCTGCTGCATATCCAATGTCACTAAAAAGAATTGAGCAAAAGTTTACAACCATTGGAGAGGGCTGAGCAGTCATTGGACCATCACAAGTCTGAAAGTCTTGAAATGTTTTGCTCTTTATCCGGGATTTTTTGGAACCAAATTAACTTCAGGCGAGATAATTTACCAAGTGCACATCCGCAAAATATCTTTCAGCTTTGCCAAAACAAAATACACTTCCAGATAATATGTAATGTATAGCATAATTGTTTCAATTCTGGTATTTTATTAAGCAAGCATTGTAAGACTTTAAATCATGTCTATGGTTTGATATTTTATGCCTGTAAATGGCCTCCTACACTGTCTTATTTTCATTTTTTTTCACCTTTGGAGTTGTCTCCTTTCAATAAGTAGCAATCAAAGTGATAATTGTCACTAAAAGCTGGAACATGGCTGGCTAAGTACCTCCCTGTATAAGTTAGAGCTAATTAGAGACATCTCCTTATGCATGTAAAATCCACATCCTGTGTTAAGTAATCTCGTTAGGAGTATTAATGTAGTTGGCTATCACTATTATTTTAATGCATCATTGTACCATGTAATATTACCTTCACTGTAGTGTAGGTGACAGAAGGGGTGGCTAAAATAATGCTTGAGTTTCATTTGGTGGGCTTAACATTTTTTGAGAAAAGAGGTTGAGAGGAGCTTCAGCTTTTGCTTAGCCGTAAATTGTGTACATTTCCTAGTTGTAGCTATGTAGACAAATTGCAAGAGATAATATCAAGATGACTGAATAAGTTCTATCTAAACTCGACCTGAAATATTTTGCTATCATTATATATGGTTTATTTTATCCTTAAAAATGAAATCGACCTACCTACCCAATGTGATAAGTTAGATTGTCCGTTGACCAGCTTTTTAATTTTTTTCTGGCCTTACATATGATATTTAATTGCGTATGCTAAAATATATATTATGTAATTTGCATGCAAATCTTACCATTGGAGTTTCTTGTATTCAAATTGTGTTCCATTCATCTCTAACGACACCCTCCGTTTACATGCATAAGGAGATGCCACATCTCTAAATTTTAAATGCCTGATTGCACCAAGACAAAGTTCTGCCCCCCTGGCAATTTGGTCAGGCTATGGCCCTGCATACATACATACACAGACACATACACATACATACATACATACATACATTATGCAAAAGAATCAACATAATTTGCAAATTGATAAAAATGCTTTTTTTATTCAAGGATACCAAAATACCGAAACCAACACATTTACTTCTAAGTTGTAGACTGAATGTTCAATAATGAATAAAAGTCATATAATCAAACTTGTAAATATTAAATGGAAACATAGTATTAACATTTTGACATTTGCAAAATAAAACTAACTGTAATAGCGGTTTTTTTTGTCTTCTCAAACAACCAAAAGTTATGATACATTAATGTGTATGTTGACATTGAGTCGAGGTACAAGATTAAGTCGGATGTCCACGTTCATTGCAATATGCAGTAGCTGCAGCTACATTTCTTTATACTCGTCATTCATGGTTTCAACCGTTGAAATTAAGCCTGAAAAGAAGACAAAGGTGAAAAAACGTGACACAAAGGAATAGACGCATTTTAAAAAAATCAAAAATATATTTCACACTAGTCTTAGGAACGACACCGGTATGTTCACGTGGATTTTTGTTTTGTTTTCTTTTGTTTGAGTAATTGAAAGTGACAATCCATTAAGTTTATCATCCACAACACTTTCATTATCTCAGGCAGCCAACATCGTCAGAGATATTATTCAAAACAATGTATTGACCCAATAATCTACGTCTGGGTTTGTTACAGTGTAACCCTTTATCTGTACCAAATACAATATTGCCATTGATACATGTTACAATATATTTTAAATAACGTTTCTTCTAAAAGGCATGGTCAAAGGAAAGCTGTTGACGAAGAGTTCAATTATTAGACGAAACAATGATTTTGGTTATACGATAGGTTATCTTACCATTGGAGTATCTTGTATTCAAATTGTGTTCCATTCATCTCTAACGACACCCTCCGTTTATAGAACAAAGTCTTGCCAATAGAGATAGGTACATTGGTACAGCTGTGTTTGTTGGACTGCCACGCTTAAAACTTTCAAGTAATCTCTTCATAGGAGGTGGGCCTGTGAACCTAACCTGTATAAATATATGAAGAGAGTTAAGAGATACACGTCCTTCATAGTTTACGGTAAACACTGCCGCCATGTGCAATGACCACGGTTTTTTTTGCATAGTCAAACGTGCAAAAGATATTATATTCTACATGTAGTTGTCTTTATTAATCATCTTGCGTTCTCCAAGACAAGTTGTCTCCCTCATTGAACAATTTAAATCCGTCCTGAACGGCGACTAGTTAAACCATCTGTAAATACATTGATTGGCTCATCTGAAGGTTTTGTTGTTGTTTCGTCCTCAATCGAAATCATTTTATACAGCGTTACCACAACACAACATTTATGATGAGGGCGCTTTATAAACAAGAACACTATTTTGTACAAGATTGAGGTAACGAGATATCTTACACATATGAAACAGAAGGTAATGTGTGTTGATCGTGAAGCGTAAACGTATTAATCCCTGAGTTCGGTTGGTATTGAAACAATGGCACTTTTATGATCATCCTGTCAGTGAATGCTCGTACACCATGTAAAACACGCAAATAAGCACATTTGAACTCATGATTGTACTATTAGGCCTATGACAATGCTTATTTTTATGTCAGTTCAGTACTTCTTGTAAATCATTATATATTTGAGAGATATTAAATTATTTTGTAGCATCATGAGAAGGTAATACCTTGTTGCGTATCAACCTCTACCTTACGTCAATCTCTCATGTCATTGTTAATATAGGGGTATTTTGTCTAACGCGGAGCTATCAAACTATCAAAACTGTCCTAATAAAAGTTGAATGCTTATTATACTCGCCAACATTGCAAATGTAGACATGCGTGTTTATCGGTAAAGTTTATCAAATATAAAAACACAAATACAATTAATTTCTTGGTAATATTTGTACAATGAATTTGGTGTAAGTATTATTCCTAAGGAAACCACCTCTTTCTTTCTGTTCATTCATCTCATTCTTATGTGTATTGACTTTAAAATCATCATGTCATTTTAATTGATGACGTCATGTTAATAACAAATCTCAAGCCAAGACGGTTAAACGTATTATTGCGATTAACACAGATTCTTGCTGATTTAACACTTAAAGAATCAAACCTTAATCTACATAAATAAAGGTCGATAGCCAAACTGTGATTATTCGGTAGTCCTATGGTATTTAACATGGCATAGCTTCTGTAGTGCTTTTTACCAATCATTAAAACATTCGAAAGTCTAGGACATTTAATCCACAACAAGAACCATATTATAAAACAAACACTAATATTTAGTATTTGAAAACTGAATCAAAAGGTTTCTCTGTCACAACCAAGTAGATGCACAAATATAGATTAATATCTAAACTTGTGAGTGATAAATAAAATGACAAACACACACACACATACATACATACACACACACATACATACATACATACATACGTCGAAAAAAATTTCGTTGCCCCAGATTGACATTTGTAAATGCAAGTAAGAGAATGAGTGAGAGTACAAATTTCAAAAAACTACAGTGGTCAGAGGAAGTGATTCTTTTCGCAACGAATTAGATTTTCAAGAACATGTTTACTTTGTGTTTAATACATGTCAATGGCTAAGAGGGCATAAGACGGATAACACTGCTTATTCCTCAAGAATCTAAACTCAAAAGATAGGACGACGTCATAGTTAATTAAAACATATTTTATTCAATACCCAGTCAATGCTCTTTGACACGTAGCTTTGTGGATTACGATGAATCGAACAGAGTTGAACAATTTGCGTTACAAAATCGTCAATCGCTATACATGTGAATTCTTTATCCCACAGATGTTCATTCACATAACAACATTGTCACAAACTGTGATAGAATTTGGTAGGTCAGTTGGATTTAGGTCAAACATTCAATATATCGTAAACATCAGCCGGATTGGCCTCGCTGTTGATTTAATCAATTGATGACGTATATGTACGTCACTTATTTTCCATCTCTTTGATATTAACTTATGGCTCGACGTTCTTAAGTATTGATAGATAATACTTCCGGTTTTGTACTTATACAGCTGCCTGATATCGTACAGTTTGATGGAACTAAGGCTTCGTTCTCAATACTTGTTTTGCTTGATATAGAACACGCACGTATGACGAAAGTCAGTTTTGTTCCCACTCCACTACATGTAATGAAACAAAACGTCATATTACACAAAAGTTCTTAAGCTAGAAATTTGACAACGGTCCTCAATAAGTTGTTGTACAGATACGATTTGTTACATTAAATCGATCAAGGACACTGTCAAATTCTATTATAAATCCCTAAATCGCAAGATAGTAAGAACGTTTCTGAAACTGCTCAAACAAAATGTCGGAAATTTCACTTAAATACATTTGTAAGAATAGTTACCATTTTAAGACAATAAACTAAAATACATAGCAAAAATAAAACATTACTTGCATTGCAGAGAGATACGGAATAAGTCAGGGTGGTACTTTGATTTTCCTCTATCCCTGATTCTGTGCGGAAGTTACTTATTCACAAAATTCAAGTTATAACAACTTCAACTTTTTTTAAAACTAAAGCTGTCGGGAAAAATGACCACATCCCATTTAAAATGACATTTCATAAATCTTATTTCTCAAAATAATTAAGTTTTGTATATGGGATTATATTATATATGTCACAAGAATGGGCTCAACAGGAATTGTTCTTTGAGCATCTTCCATGTGCGACAAATGAAAAATTTATATTCTGACATTGGTTAGTCCTCATCTTTGAGAATGAATATTTGAAAGGACTTCTTATGAATTTGGAAATATGATCCTAAATAGATGACGAAAATCGAATGATCTCCTTGGCATTGTCTACTGTTCCACTTGATGGCACACAAGTCTTCTGTTTTACTAATGATATTTCATGCAGGATTTGTTGATTATTTACAGATCATCTGAAAGGTAAAGGAAAGGTAAAATTAGATTATATATATATATATATATATATATATATATATATATATATATATATATATATATATATATATATATATATATATATATATATATATAGTTTTGGTAGTACTGGAACTCTTTCTTGGGTGTAACTCGGAGTTTCACGCATATTGCGATCATCAGACACTCAGAGTGTCTGATGATCGCAATATGCGTGAAACTCCGAGTTACACCCAAGAAAGAGTTCCAGTACTACCAAAACTATTACGCTCTGCCACTGCGGTATAGAGCACTGTCTTATAGCAGATTGATACTCACCGAGTTATATATATATATATATATATATATATATATATATATATATATATATATATATATATATATATATATATATATATATATATATATATATATATATATATATATATATAGTTTATGACTTACCTCTTACACTGAATTAGTATATATATATATATATATATATATATATATATATATATATATATATATATATATATATATATATAACTCGGTGAGTATCAATCTGCTAAGACAGTGCTCTATACTGCAGTGGCAGAGCGCAATAGAGCGCAATAGTTTTTAATGTTGATATATATATATTATATATATTTTTTTTTTGGGGGGGGGGATCTAGGGTTTTCAGGAGATTAGGTACTTCAAGTTCCGTTGTCGTCTGGCATGCTGCAGAGGTTGACTAGGAAATGCCTAAAATCAATACCTGTCTAGTCTTAGGAATAGTCTCAGTCAATTTCCTACCTACATTGATAAAGTGTTCATTACATCCCTTTACTTTTTCACCCTGGTATAACGTATGTTACGCTGTGGCTATTGCCATTGACATTCAACTCTAAATTTCAATTTCTAAATTTTATAGAAACACTGTGTTGTTTACCAATTGAATGATTCATGACATTCTACGTTTTTCTGGGGTTGTTTTTGTTAAAGGTTAACAAACCTACAAAATACTTCTTTTTTGCGCTCCTAGGTACACTCGTGAGCAGATTACGGTAAGATTTATATTTCGCTACAGCACTAGCTATATATTAATTATTATTATTATTATTATTATTATTATTATTACTATTATTGATAAATATAATACGTTTATAAAGTTTTGTTTCCGGTACACTACACTACACTACACTACACTACACTACACTACACTAAATACTAGTACGTCATAGGTGTAAAGTTCGAATTAAGACTATTCAATAAATCGTTCATTTATCCTCACTTACCTATATTATACTGCAACTGCCTGCTGCTCCACTAGACAGCTTTCCTATGGCATACGTTTCCGTGTTTGGCACAGAATTTTGCTAGGGTGAGGAGGTAAAGAACAGTCTCTGTCCTTACTGGATTGTCACGTTTGAATTGTTCAAATGCTCTTTTCATGGGAGGCACCCCCTGAAATTTCACCAGTTTCTGCGCCTGAAACAGTGGAGAAGGTAGAAATCATCCATGTAAGAGTTCAATGTTGTATTTCCCAAAATTGTACTAGAGACTAAGAGAGGCAGAATTCTGGAACAATGACAATTAATAACTAGCTGACTCGGGTCTAGTACTCATATCAACTTCATCGATGTAAGCGTACTATCATGAATAAATGACAAATTAACAAAAAAACATACGATAAGAACGAGGATTGCGTCATAATTTGTCGTGTGATTACATGGTAAAAAATACTTCTATGTGACGTAAAATGAAATATACACAATATAATATAATATAATATAATATAATATGATATAATATAATATAATATAATATAAGTTAATATAACATAACATAGCATAACATAATATAACACGATATAATTGAAAAAAATGTCAATGTATTATAACAAATACTTTAGCATAACATAAACCTTACATAATACGTTGTAACAAAAGACAAATGTAACACAAATTGCAAGCATTATATTTAACATGAAGTGATAATAGTAAGACACTAGTTGCCCTCTTTCTTTGTGAAATAGCAACGAGAAATTTATATTCATAAAATATGTTGCGTGACTTTATACAATAGCATTGTTTGAGTAAATGTCAGCAGTAGTCAATTCATTGTTCCATTTTGAGGTGATAAAAAATGAGAGTGCACTTACATGTAAGAGAAAACGATACGGTAAGCAAGTAGAAGTAGAATAGAAGTGAGGTGGTGTCAACGATACAATATCGGATTAATAGTTTGTATGATATACTTGAGAGGTTTTCTCTTAAAACGACCATTGCATGTCGCTATAAACACTCTCCGTGCACCGTGAACCGAGTCCCAGCCCTTATCAAGCTTGTGTAATGATAGCTCCTGGGTCTGTACTGGGAGACTGGATCTCGGCAACACTGCGGTGTTAAATCTTATCAACAATATTGTTATCGAACGAACAGATTGGAAATTTCGTCAGAGAATTTCATCAAGTCCATCTAGGGTGACCAACGTATTGTGCAATATTTACTCATATACGGGGAATTTATATCAAATTACAACAGATATGAAAGGTGGATTCTCAAAACTACGCGTACGAGGAGGAAGTAAATGATGCGTACAGAGAATATATTGGCGACATAAGAAACTATTGTAACATTATAATATCTTAAACATATATGGCCAGAACGTCATCGTATATCTAAAAACTAGGAAGTCACAATGGAATATATGGCCACGTATATCTAAACACTAAGAAGTCAGAATGGAATATATGGCCAGAACGTCATCGCATATAAAAACACTAGGAAGTCAGAATGGAGTATATGACCAAAATAAAATCAAATTCAGGCTTTGCCCAAGACTTTGATATTAAATATTACAACAATATGTATTGATGAAAATTATGGAAATGACTTTGGTGAATTCTGACAAATAGAATAGACTGAATACTTTAACCAAAGTAAGCGAATTCATTTACATAAAACAAGACATACACGAGTGGGCAGGACGTTAGATGGTTATAGCTAGCATTAGTTTACATTACACGAGTGGGCAGGACGTTAGATGGTTATAGCTAGCATTAGTTTACATTACACGAGTGGGCAGGACGTTAGATGGTTATAGCTGGCGTCAGTTCACATAAAACAGAGGATAAATAGCATGAATATATGACAGCATTTAGACAATTTTCACTTCATTAGGCCAATATCGCATATTAAAACACTGGATTTGCGTCGAAGGATTGGCACCGTAACAATAGTAAAGGTGAGGGAGAACATAAAATCAAGCGGAGAGATATTCTAAATTGCGCAAGAAAACATTGAACTCATAACGTAAACCAGCTAACAAAATAAACCCTACCGGTGGGTCTTGTCGCGTTTCACTCACGGTGCCATCGTTGGATGGCATTTGCCAACCACCAAACTGCAGAGCATAATAAGAAAATTAAATAATGTAAATAAAACTACTAGTATGTAAAAGTATAAAGGAATATACATCGTTATGTGCACAAGTAGTGCAAACAATTCCAGTGTAGAAATATGGTGGCATCATATCTCTGAGTTTCTTTATAAGCAGCCAATCAAATGCGTAGGTGTTTGCATTGGCATTTTCAACTGTTATTCGGTGTGGATTATAACTATGATATTTGCTTGATATGCCCGCGCCCATGACAATCTTTCCAACTTGGGCATTTTGAAAGTCCGAAAATTAGCTTACGTTTTATCTGACGTGATTACAAAGTCTAAGATGGTGGAGACGTGATTTCTAATTTTACACATCACACTGGACAACAGACCAATTGCTCGTTTTATGTACATGTACACCATAAGTCAATGAATGTTGTCAATCATCCAGGTATGACGTTACTAATGAAGTAATTACAATCTATCCTACTGGACTTCCTGTTGTTTTGAGTGGGAGCAGGATTCATGTCCTATTCTGGACGTTTCTTGAGACCGACTATATGTGTACACTCTTACATTAATGTTAGCGTTTGTTAGCAGACACTGAATATGAATTGTATAATATATGTGTGCGATAAATGTATTTTGTAACACATAGGAAAAGGTGCCAGACATAAAAAGAAAGACATAGATAGAGATAGAAAGATGAAGAGTGATTATGATATCTGTGCATCGTAGAATAAAACGTAAAATTATTAAAATCCCACTGGAGCAATATCACAGGCCGAAGCTCCAAGATGTCAGTACCAAACATGCATCGTTTGCTATACTTCAGGTACCCCTTGACAGTCAAAGTTGTTTTTATGGGATTGAAGACATAATACTATCTCATTCAAAATTCGTGGTAAACGCCAAATGAAGTTAAAAGGACATGGGCCAACTTGAGAT
Organism: Glandiceps talaboti; assembly: GCF_964340395.1. Classification (NCBI taxonomy): domain Eukaryota; kingdom Metazoa; phylum Hemichordata; class Enteropneusta; family Spengelidae; genus Glandiceps; species Glandiceps talaboti. The sequence goes on from NC_135552.1 coordinate 24,643,444, forward strand.
ACTAAATTTTAAATACTTACATAAACCAATTTTGTACCATATTCATATTGAATTTTGCCTTGTATAGAATATACAATATCAATACAGCATTGACAGATTTACGTATGTGCATATATTCAGCTATCCTGATGTCAATGGCACTTTCTGGATGCACCAAAATGTGAGAAAGAGTACACTGCTATTTCTTGAATGTTCAGACGCCATTTTGTTTACATGGCATTGTGGGTAATCACAATATTTTATACATGAGAATAAATACATTTTTACAACGACCGATAGATTAAAACATGGAAGTATATACATCGATGGTGTAAATGTGAGTATTTAGATGTTGACTAAAAGAGAACTTGTTGATATGACTAGCACACAATTCTGGTATTTCATTAAAAGTTTTCAACAATCTCATTTAAATATTTTGATATTATCAGCAGCATGTTGAGACTGTCATAATGGTTAAGTATACACGTTCATAGAATATAGTCTATCGCTCTGACAACATACTGCTGTTGTTGCTGCTGCTGCTGCTGCTGCTGCTGCTGAAAAAAAGAAAGATTGCGTGACGGCGCTCGTCATCAAACTCACAAGAATTCACTGACAGTTAAACTCAGTCCGTAACACAAATAATTGGACACCTTCTTCGTTAAATAGCTTTTTTTCAATGAATTACTGATTCAAGCTTGCGAGATTTATACTGTATCATTTAGCCTCAATAAAAGCAATGGAAAACCATGCGTAGTTCTCGTTTGGAGAACATGGGAGGGGAGATCTATTATCTCAAAATAAATGTTTATGAGCTGCGTAAAACACCCAAGACACAAGATCATGTTTGAATCCCAAAGATATATACAGAAGAACAGCCTCCCCAGCCATGACGTCAAATTGACGCTGAGTACAAAACATGGTCGCTATAGAGCCCAGCCTCGGATTACTAGTATAATTTACACACTTGCAAATCTCTTGTGACATGTCATTAACTAAGCGATAATCTGTAAAACATATCCCAGTCGGCCCTGAAAGAAAAGTAGAATTATCAACATCATTTCTCGAATTCACCAGGGGCAATTTCATTCATTTCAATCCAATTTCAGTCTATTTTTCACTCTCAAAGGACCACTTGTTAGTGCTTGTTTTAAAGTACAATGGGTTGACACCACGGAGAGAGACGCGACTCGAATAATACATTTACACTCCCCGTATCTGACAAACAACTATATGTAGACAGCTCGCAAACAAGAGGTGTGAGATAATTCTCCATCTCCTATAATGACAATTAAGGACTGCCATCTGCCGATTGCGTGGGTAGACATTCTCTGTTCTCATTTTCTTGTCTTATTATTTCATCGGTAAGAATGACGTCAACAGCTAATTATCATATGAATTTTTCTAAAACTTGAAAGCTTTCGATGGAAGTTTTATGTGTTCTGTCATTAAGTATAGATGATTGAAAAAGATGACGGACGCACCAACCTGTCTGTAAAAACAGTTTCTCTGATTTGTATACTTGTGAGGTGGGCTTGTGCGAAGCAAAAATGTGGTGACTAGAGAGAAAGAGCGAGAGAGGAGACAGAGAGCGCAAGTGGATGGAGTAATTAAAAAATATAGAGTAAAGATGGTTATTAACTGTTTTTACCCTAGATCGGCGTGGAAGAGGATCCCTTTTGTAAAATTCGAACTCGTCCAGGTTCTCGGCATCGTCTTCGCCATTTTCAAAATTGGCATGTGCTATTGGTAGAAGAAGATTCAGGAATAGGGTAACAACAACAAATAGGATGAATAGCGTCGACTTCATCTTCTCTATTTTTTGGATTTTCTGGAAAGAAATACGTAGATAGAAATATTATGGTGATTAATTAGTGTTTTTAAATAAATTGGAAAAAATGAACCATTGCTGAAAATTACTGGCAAGAGTGTGGGAAAATGGTAGTTGTAAGGATATGATATCAACTTTTATTTTTTATAGATAAACTTTTATTGATTTTGAGAAAACATGCCTAGAACAATCAATGAAATGTTTGTAATTGTAAGATTCTGCACCGTATTATACAAATGTGTATATCGGGTAATAATGCAAAGTAATACACGTGTTATGAATAAAATCACAAGAATATGTATCATGTTTTACAAATACTGTGGCTGAAAATTACTATCATGGTTATTTGACGTGGTGCGACTGTTTTCTTGACAAGAAAATTACTCGCGTTCCACGAATACTGTGACTGGAAACTACTAACTTGGTTATCGTGATGATTTCGATCGTCATGATGGATTTCCAATGTATTACATGTCCGGCAAGACTTTACACTCGTCACAAGGACCATTAAAATCTTAATCCGTCGATTTCATCGCCTATACTCGATTTTAATTACGTTGTGTAAAATCTAAAATAGAACAACGTTCTAAAGCGTGACACCCACTTTCCCGCCAAAATCTGCTAATATTTTATTCAATTTAACTTACAGCTTACAGAGTCACTCATGGCATTATATAAGCGGCAGTAGTTTTAATGGAAAAATCTCAGTTAGGGGATGAGAGTCCAAATTAGCATGCACAGTTGCAGCTGTGGTGAAGAATGGTGCATTTACGCTATATCCGTAATACAACCACCTGTAGGCTATCGACCTTAGGATTAATCCTTCTCTAAATAATGTACCAAAATGAAATAACTGGAAAACGGTCGACTACTTTTTCCACACACACACACACACATACATACATACATACATACATACATACATACATACATACATACATACATACATACATACATACATACATACAAACAAACAAACAAACAAACAAACAAACAAACAAACGAACAAACAAACAAACAAACAAACACACACACAAACAAATAGATAGATAGATAGATAGATAGATAGATCGAAGCGTTGTCGTGAAGTCAACTTTCAAGAATTGTCCCCAAACCCCTTGCACTAAGGTTCCCGTAATAGCTAATCAAAACCAGGTTTAAGATAGTGGAATATCGGTTTAAGAACAGTTAAATTCCAATTCATTTACAACTTTACCTAGAAATTGGTTAATTAAGTATTAAAATCATCTGACAGCATACGGTTTGTTTGATCATTGATGGACTTACCCATGAACGGTGAACAGAACATGTCGTGGAATTTAGCAATTTACTTCAAAACACTAACCCACAATTATACTAATTGACAATATCTCCTAGAAATATATTTAATTTTAGACCAATTAAGGAAAAAAATGTATTACATCAAACATGATCGAGTTACGTATTCTCAAAGATTTAGACTGGTTAAATTAAAACAATTTTTTTTGAGGATTGATAAAATTCTGATGATATGAAGTAGCCTAAGGTTAGAAAGAGCAGATGTTATCCCTTATCGGTTTATTTGGTTCCATTAGATATTGCAGCAAACGTACATACAGTAACAATACACCCAAGTCACTCTATCTCACCCAGTTCCGAGATCACTCGAGGACGTCAGTAATAGCTCAATCACATCAAATTCTATGATAAATGAAAATGTTAGATCATCATCATTTAGCAATCATTCCTGAATGTAGGTACAACTTCCATATTATTTAAGAAGAATGTATTTAATATCGCCAGTTCTGCTCATCACACCCACGGTTATCCTGAAATCGATGTTGCTTCCTTTGTCTTTCACACTAATGGAGGTTAGCCATATCATTGATTATTTCCATATGAGTTATAGATAGCTTTATACTTCTTTCAATGTATTGTGAAATATTGCATCGATTATGACATCACGGGCTGTGAAATGTCAACGTTCAGTGAAGATGCGTAAGCGGAAATAAATCCACCTGATAAAAACGTCAACAAACTAAATACTGTACTGGTCTTCTGATAAACGTTGAAGAATAACTGTCATTAATAACATTCAATTCCGTCGCCAATATACTGCATGGAAAGAAACAATGCCAAAATGTCATCCCGAAATACTATATGGTTAACTATACCAAGATTATTGTAAACTCCCACTATCAAAGGTCATATGTATTAACTTAATGCCTAATAAGAAAGTTGTTTGGTTCCGGTTTCACCACCCACCTAGTTTTTCGCGCCGACACTAAACTTTTTTTACGTATTAGAGAGAAAAAATTATAAAATCGCGAAAATGTGCGGAAACTGACATCGACTTAAAAAGACAATATAAAACTGTTCTTCCAATCTGTTATGGCTGTACATCTAATGAGAAGAAACCAATAACACAGAAACCATATGGAAAACACGGAAAATATAACTACCTGAACTAGACACTCACATATAAAAAAATAAAAAAATAAAATAACAAATCTACCTACCCTACCTATTCTAAAATTGAATGTAATCGGAACCACAAACATTTTCTTTTTTACGCCTAAGTCGCAAATCACTTCTTTTTTTAAATAGCCAAAACATTGCGATTTTCTTTAAATTTGAAAATGAAATCGTTGCCAAATGTAGTTATAACATTTTAAAATTCATATATATCATTATGAAATTAATATGGCCATGTGTATAATTAATGAATTACAGAAATTTATATAAAAGATGTCCGACAAAATGTTTCAACCTGTATAAGAAACTGTATGCAAAACAAGGCGATATTTTATTACTTCTATGGAAATAGCAAAGAGGGGGTATTATAACCTTAAGCGTTTTAATATTACAAACAATATAATATCCATAATTTGGAATCAAGGAGACATCGTCATTTTGCAAGAATGGATTGTCCATTTTAAATTGTTTTTACTAAATTATCATACTGGAACCCAGCTAACAAATTGTTTTAATATGCTATTGTTTGCATGAAGACATGTCATTTCATCGACTACAGTGTATCCATTTAAATTTGTCACTGTTCCCTATACAGGATAAGGATCTTCGTTTCATATGTATAAACAAGCCATATTCATCTAACCCATCAGAGAAGATCTAATTGTACCGAATTTCCTCCCCTAGCAACACTTAAAGTAAGAATTGGCGTGGCCGTTCCTTGTGGTCTAGTTACTATTCATAACAAGAATCCATTGTAATAACACGGTAATCATTAAAAATTATGTAATTCAATAGTGAAAAATACTTTGTTACCATGACTACTAAATATCCCCTGTCTACCAAGAGGAAATGGTCGCAATGCAAAGAGAATTGTGCCCAATAAGGTTAGCACGTACATTACCAATACAATATTGCGTTTTATTATTTCATTTGCAATTTTGATGAAATGGGTAATCATCTTTTCATAAATGAAGTATGAATCAAATAACGTTTTCTAGATTACCAAATACATCCATAGCTTTGTTACAAAGTTTGGTGTCAATGTAGATCTCAGATTACACATGACGAATGTCTGTGTTAACCAGCAAGTGCGATTTGGGGCACTTCCTTATAACCGTTCTGTGTTTGTTGCCAAAATTTACGCCTGTGAGAATGTAGTCTTACATAACACTGAGTCAACAGTTGCAAACACTAGTGCACTACTTTTGGGCATTTATTGTAATTAAGAATAGCTGGAGTATTACACATAGAATGATATTCATTTTGTTTTCCTTTGATGATCTCTGTATCCAAAAGCATAGTTCCAAGCACAAGGTTATTTCCAAGGAGGAAATCATTTCAGGCAGGGAGTCTCAATGTTGTATCAAGTTATCAGTGTTTCTTATCAGTTAAATTGCAAACAGTCCTAGAGATGCAGACACTTAATTTATACCTCACCAATTGAATAGGCAACGCTTTTCTTTCTTTCGAAGTTAACAGGTGAAGGCTTTGTTAACATTATCTTTTTCACCGTTATTGAAAGAATGCATGTAAAGACATGTGGAAGCTTATAATGAATAAAATTTCACTTGATAGTGTAAACTCTTAAGTGTCATATGACGAAACATTCATTATGGAAGGGTCTCCATTATATCTATGCGTTTTTCAAAGTTTGAAATTGGGGGTAATTAGCGTGAATATACCTTTCATACTATCAAAAGATGAATTATCAAAGCTACAAAGAACAATGAAATACATCTTCAGAAATGGTGTCTAGCTATAGCGTCAGCTCATCTGTTACTATAATAGTTTCTGTTCATAAATTTGACTTGGGTAACAACGCCACCTGTTGTTGTAACCTAACTTTTGAATGACGTCACTAATACCTAATGAAACCAATCAACACTAATTTTCCCTATTTTACCTTTTTATTACCCGTTACAGCAATTTGTCCAGTAATTACTTGTATTTCTAAGGAAGTCGTTCTCAAGCATCTGTTCAACATAGCGATCTATAGTATTTTGAGTTATCAAACTAAATAAATTGTTGTTTGAGTAGAAAATTGGTTTCATTGATTATCAAACAGATACAGGAGTATCAGTTATCATGTGAGTAACTTGAGAAGCAAGGCAAATAAATTGATAGACAACGAAGTAGGAAGAGGAGCCATTTGATGACGTACAAGGTAGTGAACCATGACCTGGTGACGTCACTTATAGATTTACTTTTAGTTATATTGTCGAAGTCTTCTTGGAAGTATAACATGTAATCTGCACAAAATTGGTTGATTATTTTAATTCTAATTTGAAAAATATAAAACATTTCTATTAGGCGCCATCAGTTAAATTCTTTGTTTGCCCCAGTGTCATTTGGGCAGGTTTTATTGGTAAATATAGAAAAACACAAACACTTTCTTCTGTTCCTTGTAAATAAAAAGACTGTACAAATCTCTTCAGATGACCGCAATAAATAGTTGTTTTCCCCGATCAAACTTTGGATTTTGCATTTGTCGAAGCTATAGACCACACTCGAGACATGCCGAGACTTTACATTGGTAATTTCCGGCTGCAACTACGCACATTTCGAATGCCGATAGTCTTGTAAACATTGAAAATGAGCTGTACTTGAAAAGTCTGTTTTTATTTTTTATTTTAGGGCCTGTTTTACAACTTGTCAATTCCAATATTTATACGTTTTCATTTATTTGAGATTATTGTTTTATTTTTCGTCAATTATATATAATCCTCAAAAAAATCTGGTTTGACAAAAAATAAATCAATAATCTCAAATAAATGAAAACTAGTTAACATGGAATAAAAGTGTGGATTCCATCGAAAAACAACACCTAAACGGTTAAAATTAGTTTTCAACTACGAAAAATATAAAATACTATACCTAAAATAAAATAATACTTTTGGTCTGAACGGCTTGCCATATAAGCTGTGGACTCGACAGAAAAATTAATTTTACGTGACATGCTAGCATTGCTTTTTTTCTGTGTTTGATTTCGCTCTGTCTTTCTGGTAGGTTTCTGGCGGCAAACAAACTACTTAATTGGTGGACCTTTATCCAATTTCACACGTCTTTGAATACCATGTAATACTTGAGCAGTCATGCTTTCCTAGTAGTCTTTGCGAACATCACACCGATGTATAATGATCCGTGACGTTAGGTTGAATTGCATCGTTAATCCTCTGAGTCCATGTAGACGTGCACCTAACTATTTTAGGATAGAATTGGCCCCCATCTAAAAAGTGAGGGGGTGCGAGCTGTTATGTGCCATCTCACTTGGTGTTGGAAATGTACCAGGTTTCACCGTGCCCACCTGACACGGCAACTCTCTATTTGCCAACTCCCCCGGAGAAAATGGTTGGATTCTACACTACCCACAAGTAATGTAAGCCAAAATATATGTCCATGTTTGGAGGAATGGTTACACCATCGACAACATTTATCTTACATTTTATTGACTTCGCTCACTGCCAATATGGGTCATGAGCAAACTATTCTGACTTCTGAGACTGAGACTTCAGACTTTCCCGCTTACCTATTTCTAGCATATTTTCCTCCAAGCAGACCTCAAATACAATTTCAAATTGTTGTCTCTTATATGAACCCACTCTCATTTATAATTGGATGACCATCCGTTAAAACATTGATCATGCAAGAACAACTTTTTTCAAGAAAACCTTTCTTGGCTGTATCTGTATATACTTCGAAATATGAAAGCTGTATCGATGTCGACCTATTCTAGTTTGACTAGATGTGCAGATAGATCTGAAGTTTATCATTGTTATGGTCATTATTTTCAAAGGACGAGAAAAGGATAAACGGCGAACAATATGATAGGGTCCTGTTAGCATAGATTACAATTCATTGAACAAATAATTGAAAACTTTATTGAGCGCTTGACTGATAACAACTGATAACGTCGATTTTCCCGAAACAGTGTATTCGGACGTACTAGCAAATTACAAGTCACAATGCGTATTATCGTCGCCAGAAATTCTACAAAAAATAATCTACTTTACATTTTGGCATAAAGGTTTGGCCGCCTACTGTTCATATTCATATTTGAAATGCAGGCAATATTAAGATTCTTTATGTTTGAGATTTGAGGACTTTATCAGCGAACGATAAATGCAGAAAACCAGGGTTTCAATAAATTCCCATCCTTCTTCAGAAAATTAGTTTCTGAGATTGAAATCTTTCGAGGAACATGTAAACCACTCAGCGCCCACCTGATATAGAGCGTCACTCTTGATTTGACCATAAGAAACACTTGGGCTGATACGACTGCCTTGGGCTTTATCGATTACAAGTATGGTCACAACCCCAATTCCGTAATTCCAGCATGTCAATTTTACCAGCTACCACTCAATGAAAACCACCACAGAGCTAACTAAATAATTAAAAGCTATCAAGTTAACGCTAAAGCAAAAATAGCAACAATGTGCAGGCTTAGTCATTTATCGTGGTTAGTTCTAATATGGGGATAATCATTGGGTTGAATCTAACATTCTGTTTTGGCAACAAAATATCGTGTTTGATGAGGTGTTGATATGATGCTACAATGTAAAATAGACTGAATTGAAAGATTGCTTTTTTGTATCACCTATCTTGGAATCGTACTCTTATTGCTGACCAAAGACTTAGTGTCCATGCTACAGACTACAAAACATGGCATGTCGCCATGTATATTATTTGTGTATTTTATCTTATTATTTTTAATTTAAAGTGTTTCTTTTGACTTATATGCTTAAGCCTGATAGAAAATCTCATTTAAGCTATAGGAATGTACAGCTGTCAAAAAATCTATAGACACTAAAGTCTTCAAATATGTTAATCTAACTGTGTACATTTAAGGAGCTAAAGAGAATCGGTCGAAATACTGTGCCTGATATGATATTGATCTTGATTCAATATTTACCTCAAAGTGTATCATCTGCTAGTGAGTAGATTTTTCATCGATGACAACTCATCCTTTGTAGTTAACATTTTGTACATTTGATGGTGGTGATGGTGGGGGAGTTAAGCCTCCTCCTAAAGTGACTACCTAAGGGATGGTGTTGGTGTTGGGGGGGTTAAGCCTCCTCCTAAAGTGACTACCTAAGGGGTGGTGGTTGTGGTGGTGATGGGGGGGGGGGGTACATACTCCGTGATGTATCGTTCTTGGTAATTCTGTAACGTTGAGGTGATATTGACCAATAAGAAATGACGACACTAATCCCATACATTACTTTTATACTGATTGACTAGCAAGACGTTGTACAGCTATACTATACATTTATTGTGCAAAATTAATACTCTTAGAAATGAAGGCAAGTTGTGTCTCTCGGCTAGATTTAACTTTCAGATTGCTTTATCTATATAAGTAATTTGCGTTTCTATAACATACAGTGTGTGGAATAACTCGTTTAGCGAAGTGTCGTAATTTATCAGCAAACGATACTGAAATTTGCTCATGAAGATACAGATTAAACCCTGTCCAAAGATTAACATGTTGTTTAGCAACGAAAAGAATATTCATGGCTTAGAATATGAGCGGATTTCTACACCTACTGGAATAAATGACGTCATTCAAAACTGTGATGGTGTTTAACCTTTCGACTGCCATTCATTGGGCCATGTATAAATTGATGGACGCGTCCTTTCCAAACTTCAAAGTTCTTAATGAATGTAATTTTTCATCCATGCAAGAGTGGAGTTTTATAGTTTCATGACTGTCAAATGTGTAATGAGCTGCATTATCCAACCACGATAAAAACATTGTGACGTTCGGAACTCCTACAGAATTCGTCAGTGATACGTGTTTAGTGTTAGAAATTATGTCCCCTTTAGGCAATGGTTAACGTTCCCATAACGTGCTCATATGATGAGGTGTGATAAGTGCCTAAAATTCATTGAATTCTGTTTCTATGACTTCTACTACCAAGACAATACCCCCATTCCCCCGATTCATCGCAAGCACACCGTCCTTGGATAAAATATTTGACTAGTATTCTTCTAACCAATTGTGCGAAATAAATGGTTCCATAGTTTATCATTAATTGAAGGAATGATGTCCATATTAAAATTTTAAACAATCGAAAATAAGAACGTCCTCATAAACTTTCAACTATCGGATGTCATGTTATGTGTCTACATAAAAGGGAGAATTTAGGTTATAGGTGTAGCTTATTTGACCTTTAACTTTTCAATTCTGAAAAGTTAATAAACTTTTCCCCCGACAACTAGCAAATAAAAACTGGTCTAAATGTCATTCTGAATATCAATGTCATTGCCCATTTCTTAAACTGGTTTACTCCATAATATTGCGAGCACAAGTTAGAAAGGCATACCCTTTTCAGTGCGCAAAGTGAAGATGTGAGTTGACGACTCAAAGTGAAGATGTGAGTTGACGACTCAAAGTGAAGATGTGAGTTGACGACTCAAAGTGAAGATGTGAGTTGACGACTCAAAGTGAAGATGGGAGTTGACGACTCAAAGAGAAGATGGGAGTTGACGACTCAAAGTGAAGATGTGAGTTGACGACTCAAAGAGAAGATGGGAGTTGACGACTCAAAGTGAAGATGGGAGTTGACGACTCAAAGAGAAGATGGGAGTTGACGACTCAAAGTGAAGATGTGAGTTGACGACTCAAAGAGAAGATGGGAGTTGACGACTCAAAGTGAAGATGTGAGTTGACGACTCAAAGAGAAGATGTGAGTTGACGACTCAAAGAGAAGATGTGAGTTGACGACTCAAAGAGAAGATGTGAGTTGACGACTCAAAGAGAAGATGGGAGTTGACGACTCAAAATGCATCAACCTGTACTCATTATTATCGGAATCCGTAACACTAGTCATCTCAGGCGTCATTGTTCAGTACTCATAAGATGTGATCGTGAGCACTGAAACACTCTCAACTGTGCCATAAGCTACAATTAACTTAGTTCGTACAGACTAGAAATAACCAATTATTAAACTTCGCTTCCACCCACAAATTGCGTAAAACAATGTATATATTTTGTCTATAATTGTATGTTTTCCAATAGATTGATTTTTCTACAATCTATCAGAAGCGAAATCTTCCCTGAATATTCCCACGTTCACAAGATGGTAGTCTTCAAAGTGTTAGCAGATACTTGTCAATTAAACTTAGCTGTTCACCGAAAAGAGCGTATTCTCTAAAGACAAGCAAATGTTGTAAGTAGTTTAAAGACGTCAAAATGACTGCGTTTCGTTGTCTCCTGTAGTAACGAGGTAATTTATGAGTATACGTTTATAGGAGCTTAACGAAATGATGGACACGCTGATCACCTATAAATCTCTATTTATGGCTAAATAGAGTCAACAAGACACGTACATAGTCTACATACTATATTTTTTGTAAGATATAAAATATCGCAATCGGTTGATTGATATGTCTATCCACTCTGATTGAAGTTTAACTCCGTCCCTGTAACCCTAATGTTTTCCCAGTTACTTCAGTCATCTTAAAATTAAAGTTAGGGAAAAAAATCAGAAGCAAATATGCAATATCATTCATAGAACCGATATTCCGTAAGAAGACATGATATGAATATTACTTCTCTCTCTCTCTCTCTCTCTCTCTCTCTCTCTCTCTCTCTCTCTCTCTCTCTCTCTCTCTCTCTCTCTCTCTCTCTCTCTCTCTCTCTCTCTCTCTCTCTCTCTCTCTCTCTCTCTCTCTCTCTCTCTCTCTCTCTCTCTCTCTCTCTCTCTCTCTCTCTCTCTCTCTCTCTCTCTCTCTCTCTCTCTCTCTCTCTCTCTCTTAAAGCTGATTTAGTCAAAATAGTCCAGGGTCTGTTAATACGAAAGTGCCAATTGTTTGAATGTCAATACGTTCCCGACGTGTCAATTCCATGTATGTTACCCAGACATAGCTTCAAGGTATGTGTAGAGACTCCAAAGGTATAAATGCACTTAACACTTAAAATCTTGAACAAGTTACGAGAAAAACCCTTTTAAGTCTGTGCAACTAACACATACCTTACTAACCCTTAATGTATGCACGGCATTTCTTTGCACTTCGAGTAAAGTCATTACAGTATATACTCCTACTGGACTAACAAAATCAAAACATATTGACGTAGTGCGTCCAAGCAAAGATGCAAATTAATTATCGACCAATTTCAATGGTTATCCAAAACGCTAATGTAATGTAATGTAATGTAATGTAGTGTAGTGTAGTGTAGTGTAGTGCAGTGTAGTGTAGTGTAGTGTAGTGTAGTGTAGTGTTATATTAAAGTGAAATAAACATTCTATGTGAAAAATTACTAGACATGTGCGAACGTAATACTGAATTTGCAATGATGTGTATGATGCCATAACAAAAGCTCGATAGTCATATATCTATTATCAGAAAAAAACACTGTACATATACTATACAAGTTTGCAGCTTTCTAAAAACGCAGGACATCCTGTACTACTTTTAATACACCTTGTTAAACCTTGGTAATATGAAGACAGAATCGATTACCTGTATGCAAGTGATACTGTAACTGTACTAATATACAAGATCTAAGGGTACATATGTATATCTCGTAATCGATAGTATCCAATACTCAAATGTAATGTACACTTTATAGGTTAGATATCCTCGCAAATTGATTTCTCAAAATATAATAACAGAGACAGACAGACAGACAGACAGACAGACAGACAGACAGACAGACAGACAGAGGGCATTTGCAAAATAAGGAAAAGAGAGAGGAGACAGTATGGAAAACCAGAGAGACAACGGGGTCTCTGTCTGTCTGTCCGTCTGTCCGTCTGTCTGTCTGTCTGTCTGTCTGTCTGTCTGTCTGTCTGTCTGTCTGTCTGTCTGTCTGCCTGTCTGCCTGTCTGTCTGTCTGTCTGTCTGTCTGTGACTGTGTGAAAAAAGGAGAAAAGGAGGAGAATATATAGCGATAACCATGCCATGATCAACTTGTTAAAACAGTACCTTACAAATCCAAAATCCTAGAGGGCTATTGTCTTCATTAATATCTATGGAACGACTCTATAACCCCTTTCAACTTGATAACGATTCGGCAAGGGTTTCTTATTAACATTAATTTCTTAAGATGTGAAAAGTACATTATTTCGATGTCATCACAAATGAATATGCGACGCGTTCTACAATAGATCGATTTACATATCTATCGGTTCGATTCTGTTAATGTTGTTAATTTTGTTTTCCCATTTAAATTCCATAGCTATGGCATCGCCATTTTTAGACAATTTATCTCTCGTGTTTAGAATTTGGGAGCAATGATTTCCAAAAGTGATACCATATTGGCTTATAGTGAATGGAAGTTTTAACATGTAGATATTCGCGAAAATGTGAATAAAAGGGCGGCAGTGAAATTAATTTATGACAGAGTCATCGTTTTGTTCGTGAGATAACAATCACCTACCGATACATACAACAACCAACTATGTGAAAAGTACAAGTTTTTAAAATTCGATGACTGAAATAAACAGCAATGGGGTCTGGAGACTCGGATGTTTGCCTTATTTAAAAGACACTAAGGTCAAGTAGTTAGATCGTGAGAGAAAAACTATTTATTTATAAGTGAAACTAAGTGATAATAAATTTGGAACTTTGGTCTCGAGAAAACTGTTCTTACTACATAAATGTAACAAACAAAATATGCTAATAATACAAGTGTAGAGTATTTGTCGATGAAAGTAAATAGTGCCGAGATATCAAGCGTCGTCTGTCGAAAAAAGACTCATTATCGGATGGGAAAATCAGTTCAAAAAGTTCGATGGGAGAAAAACTTATAAAATATGAGTATTTGTATTTAACCGTGTAACTTTTTCCAAAAGATTATTTCCCTATATTGAAGGGAATATCTAGATATTGGCGAAAAATGAATAAAAGGGCGGTATAAGTGAACCTAATGGCTTTGTTTGTGAGATAACAATACAACTGAGTGTAGTCGATGGAAATGAATATTAAGAGAAGTCTGTTGCAATTATCCAGTATTGGGCCTGCCTTATTCAAAAGAATGAAAAAAAATCAACTTAAAATGTTCGACCGTGAAAGAAACACTTGCTTTTTTCAGTGTACGTGTGTATTTATCCATGTTGAATCGAAATCCATAAAATGAAGATATAATCACCGTGTTTTAAAAACCCGTAAAAGTAGGGATATATATCACTAGAATTATCTGTTCATTGCGAAGTACCACTTTTTCAGACGCATTTTGATGAAAATTTTATGGCAGTGCACAAAAGCACTAACGTGATCGCCAGGGAATGAAGTGCCGATGTACAAAAATACAAAATGTACACGTAAGGTTGATTTGTGTTTGAATTGTGGGAATGGAACTTGAACTTGAAGTCACTTAGTTATCAAGCTATCTAATGCAGCAATGTGTATCGTTTACAATACAGATAACGCTTTGGTGTGATAATGTTCTAAGCAAACAAGGAAGATGACTAGAAAATGAAACGCCTGTGGGTTGACATTTGCCCTTAGAGGAAATACTCATGTCAAACAAGATATCGTGTTTTTTTCCCGGCAAGGATGTGTCACGGCGCGTTCATTTCCAAATCACCCCTTGAGTCGAGTACTTTCAAAACTCAGCGAAGTGTGGTTCAACGGGGAGTAAAAAGCAAGGTTGAGAAATACTTAGCTGAGACTTACCTCCTAATGAAATTTCTTGGATCGCAGAGCTCGGAGTATAGAAAGAAATTCTATCAGCTTATATCTAATAGTTTGAAGACAGTAAAAACTTCCACGCGAGTAATTGCAAGCAGTGTCGGCCGGGCAGTGTATAGACGATGCGACTAGCGATAAGTTTGAGGGCCGCAGCTCTTATATAGCACACCTAGGAGCCTTCCTTGCTAGGCATGCAAAATAGTACCACAAAGCTTGATAGGTGTAAGGGGGGTACGTGGAAAACAAAACTGACGTCAATGGAATGTGTTGAACACCATGAGTGCGTATGCTATTGAACGGCACCTTTGCCCCCTCCCGAGTGGGCGGGTGCAATTACCAGTAACGTTCATTGTTATGCGGAGTGTGAAATTCCCCATTGTCTTTCAATTAGCCAACTCTCAGGGAAAAAATCGACAATGTATTTTGCTACATAACTATCGGATACTATCGAATTGGGTAATTGAAATTAAATTGAGATGCGCACGCAATCAAGTCGAAAACAGCTATTAAGCAACCGCATATCGTTAATAAATCGTACCACTGTGTGTTGTATTGAAAGGGACAATGTTATATCATCACTTACTATAATCGCATACTCTAGCGGCATGTTTCCTTAAGATATGAAAGTCCCCTAATTTCCGTTTATATATCCTTGAAGCTGCGAGAGACATTAAAATAAAAGGTAATCATCGTCATAGGCCCTGAAGACTAAACGGTGAATCGCGTGTACGACCTCGCAAAGATAGTCGCATATCGCCCTTGTTACAAGGGGATCTGATTATTTTTTGGGGGGTAAAGCCTTATGACTTACATAGAAGTAAATTACCAACACTTAATGGTTTTCCGACTGGCACCAACGGATGGATGATTGATTAATCAACTACCTGAGACAGACACACAGCTACATCATATGCTTCTACTCCGATGCGTTTCTAGTATATAAGGTTCGTTTGTTCGACTTTCTCGATATTCCCCCAGCGGAGTGGAATTGATTGAAAAGCATGAACAGATGGACGGTGAAATCAGAATTTTGTCATATGCGTGAATAGCATCTAAAAGTGTAGTAACAATGTATCCTTTCTCAGTTAATTGTGTTATTTAAAAAAACCAAACCATTAATTCCCAAAGAAGTCAAATTAGTTGGATATGTGTAACTAACTGCCAATGTTTACTTTTGTTACTGAAAAGAATCGATTTTTTTTAAAAAGAACTTTATGAAAGTGTTTTATCTTTTCCTTGACATAGGCTTGGCAATGCAGAATTACGTGTAATTGTAAAAGGGCTGGTCTGATCAACCTTTCAATCACACAGAAAACAGGTGGCCATTAACATTAACAGTGAATGAAGAAACACTGACAAGCGAAACAAACTGAGACAGACAAAGGCTGCAAAGACAACAATTACTCTATAATTGCTTTTTCGGGTTCAAAATTGAAAATGTCCAGAGAGGAAAAGTTAATTTAATTTTCTTTCTTGACTTTGAAAGGTGTGCCAATCTGTGAAAAACAAACTGTCCAATGTAAATGCTTCTTTTGTGATGACATGCGCCGGGATGTTGCCTGTTGCTTTTAGGCAGACTCCTTCAGTTGATGACGCATTGAACTTTAGCCCCCCCCCCCCTCCCCCTCCCTCCCTCGAAGTTGATGACGTATTGAATATTTGTGCAGGATACCTATTGTGATAGTAATGGAGCAGTTTTAAGCATCAAGTCGTCACGGTGATTGTTTCCACATGACGAAACTTAATGACTTTTCGTCAAATCGTATTAACGGTGATCTAATCTATCAACTATACGATTTTATCACTTTGATTCTACCCTTGGGCGACATAACTTGTTCCTTTGTAATCACCTAACCGTCTTCTACGAAAGTTTACTTTAAAACAATGCACCATCTATATTTATTTTTGAACTAAAATGGCAATATTTTTTTTATCACAAGAGGAATTATAGATATGCATAACGTCATTTAGAATTAATTTCGGTATGTAATTTAGTGGGTTCTTTAGAGTATCAAATCAAATCGAATCGAATCTAATATAATCATAATATAAATATAATAAAATCAAATCAAAGAATCTCTCTAGAAAAAGTTATCACTGTTGGCAACAAAACTTTGAAGTATTCCGAATAAGAAAAGACAAACAATGGCTCGATGATTGAAAAAAGAAGACCTTTGATAATATAATGGAAAAACGACGACATGTCATCAGTCTCCAGACAACAACTTGTGGTCGGTTTTGTCTTGATGAGGTTCATTTGTTCTATGGATTTGTGGTAAATTCGAGATATTTAAGGTATTCACGAAAGGGCTTTTGTCTGCTGTCCATGTCAGAGTATGGCACTAGCCTTCTCCCAATTCTAAATATTGAGCCCTAAATCTGTGATAGAAAAAAGAATGCAATATTCATGATTAACTAGAAGGGGGTGTAAGATGCAATAAAGGTCAAACGGTAGCCACCGATCGATCCCAAACCTTGGGCTGATCACCGCACCGAAAGTAGATTTCATGAATTCACAAGAATCGATGTCGGGAAAACCTCTTTTCACCGACTATTTTCAACTAGTAAAGTGCATTACAGCATTCCATGCCGGTAGGCGTGTCACATTTTCCATATAGAGGTCAAGAATTATGCTTACTACTTTCCCGTTATCAAGCCCAAGCCTTAAAATTTCTACTCTGAGCCGAAGGTATATCTTGACATCTTCACAATTTGAGTTCACGATGGTGTACATTGTGATAATAATGTAAGAAAACGTCAATGATAAATAGGTGTTTATCAGTTCGAACCGTGTTAATTTGCCTATTGTGATGGTTTAGACAGGTGTCGAAGGCTGGACTGCCTATCAAGTTTAAACAATGAAGAGAAAGAAACAAGAGAATATATTATATCAAAAGTGAAAACGGATAATTGACCGTTTAGCTGATGTTAGTTTAACAAAATAGACGTCATTAAATACCCGTAATTGTAGTGTGTTTTGAGGGCTGCAGTATTTTCATGTGTGAAACCATTCTAATGTTACAGTAGTTTTGTCATGGCAATACGATTGGCAAAATGTGTATTTTTTATTATTTTGGACAAATATTAGTTCTGAATGAAAGCGTTCATGTTCGGATCGCACTTGTGTTATATACTAGTACTTTGCTAAACGTCTGAATGGGTCGTGACTGTTAATACTAATAGAGAGCCGAATAGGGTTAAGTAAACTCAAGCATGTTAAAGAAGGACGATCGGACAATGTTACACAGGCTCAATAAACGAACTTTGTTCGGTTAGCCTCCCATCCCAGGTGCGACATCTACACGTTTATATATTATGCAAACCATGATGAAAACTGTGACGGTCACATCACTACGATCGATGTAATGAAGAGACATGATGGCAAACATATTGAAATACGACTGAAAACCCAGCAGTACTGTATATCACATTTGAAATAACTTTAAATAAATTTATCAACATCTCAGTAGTAAATACAGAACGTGTTACCATTGAAGGCGTGAACATTTTCGAAATTTGGATAGAAGTGCGAAAATACAGTTCAGCAATCGCATTGACGCCCGACCCTCTCCCCACCTATTGAAATTGTGTGACATTGTGCGATCGTCCATAAATTGATGAGAATACTAGTATATCACAAAACAGGTGTACCCATACGTGGCATGCTCGTATAGTACGTGAATATTTCATTGATAACATTACTGTCAAAATGTTACGGAAACCAACCACAGACCGCGGGGTCTATGAGCAATGTGACTTCAAAGTGGTATACTTTGTATGTCATACTCGCCAGCCAGAGTACAAGACGGAATAATTCAGTTATATCTTGTCCATCGCTTAGTCATCACCTCTAGGCATTTGTTTTCTTAACGAGGTTGGGGATACCTCGGATGGAGATCGTGTGCACAAGCAGATTTTCAATTGTTGGCATATCCTAGTAAAAGCCATGTAGAGTGAAAAGCATTGTTAGTGTTAACGCTTTAAATGTGTGTGGATTATAAAGAGAACAAGTAGGCAACGCATCATCTCTGTTATACAATCTCATCTCTACACTTTAACCTGTACCATTAGCATATTTATGACTTATTTTCTTTCTTTTGCGACTTAGGATTATGTTTCATTGCGATGGCTATAGTAGTAGTTGGCTATAAATTCCATCTTCAGTACTTAATCCCTCTCACCAAACATTGTATGAAGCCCATAGTACTAGTATGCCTGTGACCGTATTGACAATTGCACATATACTATCATTTATATTGTTACTTCTGCAACGGTGCTGGGATCACGTTTAGGTAGGTAGATATAAAGGTAGTTAGTGGGTCTAGGTAGATAGTTAGGTAGTTAGTAGGGAGGGGGTAGATAGGTAGGTCGGTAGGTAGGTAGGTAGGTAGGTAGGTAGGTAGGTAGATAGATAGACAGACAGACAGATAGATAGACAGACAGACAGGCAGACAGACAGACAGACAGACAGACAGACAGACAGACAGACAGATAGATAGATAGATAGATAGATAGATAGGTAGAAAGGTAGATATATAGATAGATAGATAGATAGATAGATAGATAGATAGATAGATAGATAGATAGATAGATAGATAGATAGATAGATAGATAGATAGATAGATAGGTAGAAAGGTAGGTAGGTAGATAAGTAGGTGATACCACATATCTATAGTCCGTCTTTCCTGTAATATGTTGTTAGACATGCATGGTCATAGCGTTAATAAAGCTGACAGATCAGGGTCTTGTCAAAAACTCATGGTTTTACGTATTCTGTGTACTATATCGGGCGAATATTTTCAAAAGTAATTTCTGTGTGATCGTAATATTTTAAGCGAGATCTAACAAACCTACTGTATTGTACAAGCCATCGACATAAAGGGAGCATAACAAAGTTTTTGTTATGTCACGAGATAATAATACTAACTGAAATTGTTACCAACACATGTAAATGTTTCTTTTGGTATATTTCCTTGCCAATGTCACTTCTTGTGTACACGGCTTAATAATAAATAAAATAATAATAAATAAAATATGTATGTATGTATGTATGTATGTATGTATGTGTGTATGTGTGTGTGTATGTATGTATGTATGTATGTATGTATGTATGTATGTATGTATGTATTCAATGCATGCATGCATGCATGCATGCATGTATGTATGTATGTATGTATGTATGTATGTATGTATGTATGTATGTATGTATGAAAGGGTCAGTAGTAAAAGTTGGAGTCGTGCACAGTTTTCTACTTTTACAAGTGTATATAAAGCTGTACATTCATATTACTTCTCAATATGAAGTGCAATGACTTTACCGTAAAACTCTGCTAAGGTGACCTTATTTTGTATGGTAAATGCAACCAGAAATAATTTGACAAGGTTCGAGCCCAGCCTCTGCTGTTTGTTTCTGAATAGCTAAAGTCCTTGGGCAAGATTTGAACCACGATTGTGCCTCAGTCAACCCAGCTGTATAATTGGGTACCTGGTACGACAGATGTTGCACTGTGAATGTTTTAATCCTATGCGCTTATAATGGCTGCAATGGATTGTAAAGCATACAATACAATTTGAACACATTGATTGTTCGGACCCAATTTATCAGATCCCTTAGAAGTTAACAATTGACAATATGTTGAGGGTTTTTCAAATTAAAATACTGCACAATATATTGCGTACTAATGTAACATTATCAAAATGAATCTGAGAAATGTACCTTCTGTGATAAACAGGAAGAAACTTTAATTTATTTATTTTATGATTGTAAATTTGTTATGCAGTCTTGGGATGGATTGTATGTATTATGGGGAAGAAAAGCAGGACTTATCAATAT
Source organism: Glandiceps talaboti (assembly GCF_964340395.1). Taxonomy (NCBI): domain Eukaryota; kingdom Metazoa; phylum Hemichordata; class Enteropneusta; family Spengelidae; genus Glandiceps; species Glandiceps talaboti. The sequence continues at coordinate 24,664,173 of NC_135552.1, forward strand.
TCTAAATGCAAGACAAATAATCCTAGGTGTTGAACAACTGCCAGTATTATTATAGTTTGTTATTCTTGTTGGTAAGCGTTATATTTCTAGAAAGCAAAACCCAGATCTGATGACATAAAAAATATACTTGCAAAATATTCAGAGTGTAGAGTTCCATATTACGGTTAGAAAAAGTAAATCAAATGCACGTATTAAGAAATGAGGACAATTTTTGAAATTGGAAGTTTCCGAATAAAAAATCTACAAAATTCCAGAGGTGTATTCTTGAAATAAGCCCAATAAAAACGTTATTAAATACAAAAAATAACTGTAAAGCGCTTTGAGTGTGAAGGCCCTATATAAAAAACGAACACTATTTTATTATCATTATTAGTAGTATTATATGCAGATGGATGCTATGTGAAGTAATGACAAATCAGCTGACCAACTACTGATTCTTTAACAACCTATCATGAAGAAGTTAATATCAAATGCTAGTGACCTGCCAGATGTTAAACAGAAGCAAACAGAAATGGTGAAGTCCATGGAGTGTATTAATACGAAGTTTGAGGAAAAAATCCGTGGTATATGAGCGGATCGGGATCCCCTCGGGTTCAGCTATCAACAAGTAATAGCGGGGGATTTGGCTTTTCGCTGAAATTACCTCTGCACTGTATATTCATATTAGTATAGCAATTCTAGCGGGGGGTAGTTTTTATATTGTGTCCACGGAGACACAGACAGAGAGAGAGAGAGAGACGCAGGCAGGCAGACAGACAGACAGACAGACAGACAGACAGACAGACAGACAGACAGACATAGAGACATAGAGACAGGCAGACACACAGAGACACAAACAATGACAATGCTGCCAGGACATTACCCTCGTAAAATACGTGTGTTTTTGTTTGTGGACAAGGTAATATGTAAATAGCGATAACAATTTGTCAAAAATATCCTGTCGTTTTGATCAACTTTGATCTTTCTTCTCTTTGCTGATTCTTGGTATTATCATGTACCCTAAATACATAGATTAGAGGAATGATTGCCAATATCATGCATCATACATTGAATTCCTTGTACTTCTTACATCATAACTTTTGTATGGTTTCATATATTTTAATATCGTCCCCTGGATATTCAAATATAGAGTCGTGGGTGAAGGTACAAAGGATGACTGCAGGGTTTACGCCATGATGAGGCGTCATTTTGGAAATCAGAGAACATGTAGTCAGTGATGAGTGAAATCAACTACATCAAAAGAAATGAAATTTTCTCCAATCCTTTACGTTCCATAATGCTCAGTGGCTACTGAGTAATTGGTATCTCTTCAAAAGTCATTAGGAATTGAAGCGCCAGCCACCTAAGGGACAGGAAACTGTAAGGTTTCTTGAACAGGGTGATCTATTGATTAATTTCCATATCATCTAAATGCAATGTGTCCGTAATGAAATTTCCACGATCACACGAATTACTCACTTGTTGACTATGACCAGCATATCCTGTCCAGAGCACCATTCAAACGAATATCGAGGACAACGATTGTGTGTGTGCAAATGCCTTTCATACCGAGGTGAACATTCTAAATAAGGCCACCATTTCACAGATTTCCCACAGTTCTAGATTTAATCTGCTGGCAGCCATTGATACAGACATCCTATATGTTTCTGACAGTTTATTGCATTTAAATGAAATCGCATATCTTAGAATTTTAAATACTCAGTCATATTGCTGAAATTGAAAGTTCTTCTTTTTTTCATAAACACGTAAGAGCTCTTGCATTTCAAGGTACTCTAAATCAGACATACATGTATCTTCATTAACTTGTTTAGCTTTCTGCATTTCTATAAATGCTGTTCCCGTGTATGAAATTTATAAAACTAGCTAATAGGCCTACTTATTATGACAGGTTGTAATATAATATTATAGTTAAAAACCCAGTGACAGGTAAAAACTCCTACTACTCTCGCAGTGGTGCTGTCTAGATTACTGAAGTAATAATCAAGGGAAAACAAATTAACGTCAGCATATTTTACCACCCTTCTATTTTACATTTATTTTATTTTAAAAAGAAATAAAAACAACTAAAAAAATTTGATATAAAAATAAAACATAGCGAACTATTTAAATGGATATAGATTTTATTGCATATAGTTGATGGGCAAATATATGAGAAAAGGGCACGGATGTATCGTTTCCGTTTGAAATAACTTCTGCTTCTTCGCTGGAAAGGCAGTTATTTGTATTACTACATATATTGTACCGAAATGTCTATATGTACTATTTCAAAATTTATTTCAATTAAGAGTCAAAAACAGGCTTTAGAATGTTAACTGGAATGCCAAAATACACGAATATCTTGAGATATAGAAACGTTGTTAAAGTTGACATTTTGATCAATTCTTGCATTATATTGAACGAGGAATCCGGAAAAACAGATTGCGAATGTTTACCAGCGGCAACATGTGGTCGTCTGTGACATTTAGTAAAGTTAGAATTCTTATCGACCGAGTACTTCCCCATAGTAACTAAATTATCAAGCTAGTAATACCCACTTTTACCATCCGTTAGGGAAGGTTATGTTTTATCTGTCTATCTGTGTGTCCTTATGGTTTGTTGTAAATCCGTGTAGTCGAGACAGCGTACAAAAGCCTCAAACCTAGTACTGTAATTAGTAGTTTACATAATTAATGATTTTCAGAATTAAGATATATCTAGCTTAAGAATGCAAATTTCGAATTCCATATATATTACTTGGTACATACATTAATCATAACAAAGCACACACGTACATATCTATTAAGCTTGTTGACATAGCTGTTACGTTAAATTAATAATTTGCATAATTAATTATTTTTAGTAATTAGGCTTTATCTTAAGAATGCAAAGTTCAAAATTTCATATAATTTGGTAAATACATTAACCATAATTAAGCATACATGTTCTATAACCCTTGTTGATGTGTCATTTGCAAAAGTAATAATTTCGGTAACTATATATTAAGAATGCTTAACTCAAATTCCATGGATTTTCGTACAAGTGATTTCTAGGTACATTGAACCATCTGCCAAATCTGATAGAGCAGTCTGCCAAACAAATAGTATTACATGTAGTTGATTACCCATTTTTAACATTAAGCCACCACAGTCAAAGCTCACATTTATACCCAGTGGAATATAGCTGATATCTTTATCACCAAAGGAAACAATACAGCGTACAAAAGGACTGTCGATAGGATCACGTAAAAGCATGTAGTTTGTATTTCACAAGGTACATTGCAAGTATGTATGTATGTATGTATGTATGTATGTATGTGTGTGCGTATGTATGTATGTATGTATGTATGTATGTATGTATGTATGTGTGTGTATCTATGTATGTATGTATGTATGTATGTATGTATGTGTGAGTGTGTATGTATGTATGTATGTACATGTACACGTACGTACGTATGTAGATAACTTAAGTGAACTAATTTAATTTAAACAATTTCTTGCACTGAACAGGTTTCAATGAAAGAACAACTGATTAAGATATGAAGGAAATTTAGCATGACTTTTTATGACTTCATGGCTGAATTGATCACTTACTTGACCTTGAAGCACTTCAAACGCTACACAAACTTAATCAGATTGTGTTTACAGATTAGAAGAATATACCTTTTTCCAACCTACACTCAATTTAAAACAATAAGATGGGAAGTATCCTCAGTCTGAAGGGAATGTTTTTATAAAATCACTCACAGATGGACACAAGTTTTCCAGAAAAGTCATAAAACAACATGCATGTTTATTAAAACTTATGATATTTGAAAAGTTGTGGATTTCAAATCAACAAATTACAAAAAAATAAATATGTTTGCACAATGACAGAAAAGAATGAAAGTATAGTTTATATTGACCGAATTGAAATCTAAATATTTGATTTTTGCCATACCAAGGTAAAGCTGAACATTCAGTTAACTGTCAGGTTTATCTTTCCATTAAACATTTTGTTACAATATCAAGTTGTTTATTTAATTAACGACATGTTTTCTATACATTTATTTTGTACAGAAAACATTATCATCAATAATCTATTAATTTAATTTGATATTGAACTAATCAATGTTCTTTATTATTAAATACCTCACTATACAGAAGCTATCATGCCATTGTTATCTCATTAAAAGTTAGTCTTTTCCTGGACTCCATTTTCCAGGAGTTTAAAGACAAGGTTTCATGACATGAACTTAATCAAACTCTACAGCATTCACACTGAACAATGAGATGTCACAGAAAAGAATGGCAGTACAAATTTACATTTGACAAATTCCTAATCAGACTCATTATTCTAATGAGCTACATTTTTCAATGTGAAAAGATATTGCCAGGATTACTCTGCATGACAGTATTCAAAATTGTCATTGCATGATGCACAATTCACCATTTGTGTGGTGAACTGCAATGATGGTGATGTTAAGAATCTTTATCTAATTGAATACGTAAATCTTTATACTTTTCTTGATGTACAAAATTTCCTTGTGTTGTTATATGAATTCTTGTGAATACAAGGCACTACTATTTAAAAAAAAAATAATACTTATTTTGTTATGAAATATTACAATAACATCTAAAATCAGGTCAATCAAAGTGTGGTCCACTGTTGGGATATTTCATTATTAAGCTCCTCAATTTGATGTGCCATTTGTTCCATTTCTTGGAGATATTCATCTTGACATTCAAAGTCCATCATTGGGCTTTTCCCGTTAGGAACACACTGCAAATTTCTCTCCTTTAAAGACAAGATATAACATCTTACTCTGTCATATTCTTGGATCATGAAGTGACAAGAGTATGCATTAAGTGTGTTAAATCATCATTGAGCATGTGAGTTAAGTTTAGACAATTCTTTGGCCAAGTGATCTACAGTAAATGTTACACCAGATTACAAACTCTTGAGGTTTTAAGCAAAGTATTGCAGAAAATGCCAGTAAATGGTACTGTGCAAAGGATGAATATTCAGATAACTGTGTAGTAAAATTTTACCATTTTATCTTGATGTCCAAGAAAAATAAGTGATCTTGAGTTGTAAGTCTTCATTCACTAAATACAGAAAAATGTGAATAATTTCCTGCCTGCAGGGCCACTAAATTCACTGTTATTCAGTTGCTATCAGTGTATTGGAAATTTGTAACTACTTACAAAGTATACTTGATATATATAAAACATACCTTTCTATAAGCATAAACTTGTGGAGAATCACTATAATAACCAGAATAAAACTTTAGTTCCATAGCCTCTGGTGTTGACAGGGGGTCTGAAAAGTTATATACATAAAAAATTCATGCCATGCTGTCAAAGACTTGTCTAGGTAAAGCTAAAACCAACTTACTGATTTATGTTACAATATCAATATCTAAACCCATTAGAAAAATGCATGACTGCTACATAAATGTAGTCACTGATTCTGTAAATCAATAATAGAGATGATTTTTTTGATTAAAATAGCATTCCCTGCAAACAAAGTCTGCATGTAAGCATTGATTATTCAGTACAAATGTACATGGTTGCTTCCATTTGTGAATTTTTGATAAAAACAAGGTTGCCTATAGACTGTCAACAGTTGTCTTGACTTTTTTTTGCAATTTATCTTTAGTATTATTTTTGTTGATGAATTTGAATTAAAACATGGTGTGCATTGTATATTTGGTGGTCAAGTCAGATTATATTTTTAAGTGTTCGTGAGTAGTGCACATTTTGTATAGACTGCCACCTTACATTCTGATTAATATATCGAATGTCATAGACTATGTGTACTTACACAATTAGTACTAAATAAAAACTATTCCAGAAGTTTTCTTTAGGAATATGACAAAATATAATCCGTCTCTGAATACAAACTAGGTTGCTCATTTTAGATTTTGGTAAACTTTATAAAAATAGGCAAGGATAACAATTCAAACTCTACATGGTTTTAAATCAATCTTTGACTTCAAATATCACAATAATATCAATATATAGCCTAGTTTTAATTAAAAATTAAAAACACTGGTAGATGCATCTTTAAAAATACTCATTTCACACATTAGCATACTGATCACTGTAAAATCAAATGTAGAAAAACACAATATGTTGACACTTTTGGATTACACCCAAAGATTTAATGTTATCCATCTGTAAAAGTGAATAGATCGATATCATAACTGTAAATTATTAATTACAGGATGTATTAAGCATGGAAAATGCAATTAAATCTATAAGAATCCAACTGACATTTACTTTGATTGTCATTTCTCAATCTGTAGTGATGTGGGTAGCATCAGAGATTGAAATATGCACTCTGATGTTGTCCTTCTTTTCTAGCTATCAACGTATCCCAATCTATTAATAGATGTATATGCACAAATATACTTGGTAAAAAGGACAACAGTTAAAGACAACACATGCACAATGTTAAATTTATATCTCAAGAACCACAAATTTGCAAATAAATGTACTCCTACAGCACATGATGTATGAAATGGATCTTTTTACCAGGAGATATTCTTTCTGTAACTCTGTCTAACTGGCCAGTATCATGTTGTGTTGGAACATCAAAGTTTGAAAGCAAGTTTTCAATATCTTCCATCTCTTTCATGGCTTCCTCTGCATCAAAGCCAAAGTCTTCATCTGGGCTACTATCCACTATTGATACAAATCATCAAATCAATTTATCAAATGGCTCATAATTGATCAAATATATTTTTCTATGTTTATTAACATTGTTTTCATATTTTGGTCATAGACCATTAATATTGAATTAACATAGATATCATAATATATCACACAACTGTGATAAGAGAAGAAGACAATTTAGAATGTGTTCAACCTGCACTAGCTGCAAATGGGAAATTATTTTTTCAGTCAGACAACAAACAATTTAATAACTGAAAATTGTAAAATTATATATAAGTAGGTACTGTGTATGTCAACTTTTTCACTAAGTAGTAAAGTAACAAACTGAAATCATGATTGATTCAGCCACTGATTTTTTGGGTATGGGCCCAAAAATCAATTTGATTGAATATATTTCACCATACAATGTGTACAGCTACACAAAAATACGTTTACCTACAGGTAATTCAATACTGTGCAGGGTGTATATTATGAGTAAGTCATTATATCGAACAAAAGTTTCAAGAAATGTTCCAGTTGCAGCTAGTACAGCTTTAATGATAACTGAATATAATATAATATAATATAATAGCTTTCACTGAATATGATAACTGAATATTGAACACATATTGCCTGGCCTATATTTGGGCTATAGCACCCGTTCATTAACCCCTCATGACTGTGAGTTACCAGAATCACATGCTATTTCCCTCGGCCTTCGACCTCGGGAAATAGCATGTGATTCTGGTAACTCAGTCACGAGGGGGTAATGAACGGGTGCTATAGCCCGAATATAGGCCAGGCAATATGTGTTTTATAATATACCTCATGCTGTGAACTCGCGGTGGCAGACGACATCGTCAGAAGCTGCCATTTTGACCTGCTGTGAACTTGCGGTGGTCACGTGACCATGTAATAGTTGATGGAACTATTTCCCTAGGGAAATAGTCATTCTATTTTCCTATCACATGACTGATTCTAGCGAATCATGGCACAGCATTATCACTAGGTATATTATAAAATATAATATAATAGCTTTCACTGAATACGATAACTGAATATAATATAACATGATAACTTTCACTGAATATGATAACTAAATATGATATAATATAATATAATATAGTAGCTTTCACTGAATATGATAACTGAATATAATATAATGTGACTTTCACTGAATATGATAACTGAATATATTATATGATAGCTTTCACTGGATATGATAACTAGTACTTAGAATAAACACACAAAGTCTGAACATATGTATTCATAATGATACAAATTCTGTGACTGCAAGATTCAGATTATGTTTTCAAGTAAGCATACTTTGAGGTTTCTTTTGAAACTTTATATCGCAGAAAATGTATCCTTGTATGAAAAGTTTAACAAGACAAAAAATAATTACCACAAAGGCTACATTGTTCAGTTGAACCAATTAAATTATTACAGCTTGATAAACAGAATTTACATTACCAATTAATTATGTTCATTGAAACATTCATAACTGAATTACATGTTTTCTTGCCATTTATCAATTCCTTAATTGTACAAACATTACACAAATCATTCATCTGTAAATGATCTAACCTTGTTTTTGAAAGCTTGAACTACATGATGTTGTCTTTTTCAATATATCCCACGTCTTTTTCTCGAGACCATCTCTAGATTCCTCTGGCAGTACAATATCATAAATCTTACCACCTCTATACAGTTCATATGGTAAGAGATTCCTATAGTACATACAAAGATTAAATTTTCAGTTCATTTAAATCATTGGAATTCATCTTCATCTATTTTGTAGCATCCTACCTGATAATAGCACTACTTTTCAATGTAGCCACTGAATTTGCAAGTTTGTAGAATTTGTTTGAATTAATATTAGTCATTAATTAAGCTTCTACAATAGTGTATTCTTTCGATTATGTGAAGCCCAAAAAATTTGTAACAGTAATCCTTTCCTCTGATGGAAATTAAAAGCCACACTTTAGGACAACAGTACAAAATGCTATGCACTTTTTCAACAAGTTACTGATTTCATATCAATGTTAATGGTGAGTGTCACAAGTAGCTCTAATTTGCATTCTATTTTAAATTTTTGACTTTCAAATTATACTGATTGGAAAGTATCACACACTTCAGAGAAATATGGACAACTGTACTGCCACAATGTCTTTTCCACACACACAGTTTTAGTACCAATCACACATTGCTTTGAACATTAAGAGTAACTCCCAACATAATGACATGAAGGTTACACACTTTACTTTCCAATCAAAAAAGGAAAATGATCACCTTTGATAGTAGATTTTGGCAGTATTTGATCCTGACGTTCCAGGTTTGTTAATTCCTGTTGCATCTCTATACACTGATGACCATCCACAAGGTGTATTACAAACCTACATGGACAAATGACAGAAAAAAATATGTTCTAACCACTAGGAATCAAACATTTAGAATGCATCTTTAAATATGTTCATCAGGTCAGTAAAACAGACTAATAATTAGTTATCGTATCATGACCAAGGGTTTTGATTACTCATAAGTAACTCCCTCTAAAAGTAAAGCCACCAAACAGGTAGTTCCACAATCCTATAAACCTTTACAGTAAAAAAATTACTCATAAGTAATTAGAACCTTGGTCATGATATAAGAAGTAATTACTATTATAATTTTGAATACATCTTTTAAGATGCGAGTTTGCAAGTTTCACAAAATGTAATCGGAGTCATCACAAAAACAGCCTATAGGAGTCTAATAAGATTTCTATAAGGCATATACTAGACTCCAATGGAACTGTAAGAATTCTACAGAAAAACTTTTTCGAGTAGACTATATCTATAGGATTCCCATAAGAAAGGTGCCATTAGATATCTTGACATTTATATAACACTTGTTCACTTAGGAATATTTTAGTTTGAATACTTTCATAACAGATATAATGATAATGTGACTGTAGCTGAAAGAGATGTAGTATTCTCTTTGGTATATATATATATATATCATAAGAAGACGTTACTTTATGAAATCCTCCAAAGTCTTGAACAGCCATGTATAGTTGGTACAAGCTCACAGGTACACCTTGCCAAAAAGGTAGCCTTCTAATTGGCATATCTCTTGTTTTCATGAAGTTTATGACATTGTTTTGGAATTCTGCTGCTTTTTCCTGCCACACCTACATATAAGGATGATATCATAATATTTATAGTTGAATGTGAATATTACCATAATCATAAAACAAATTTAAATAAATATCTTATTTTTAAGGATAACCAACATAAATAAGTCTTCTTTATTGGTGTAAGTTCAGTGTTAATGAATGCAGGGGGAAACAAGAGTGCCTAAATTTGTCATTCGGTAAGGTAAAAGTGAATTACACTCTTCTGACTTACAGTATGGCAAATTTAGTGAAACTAAGACAAGGCTAAAACCACTTGTCAAAGACAAGTGGTTTAAATCAATCATCAACCAGCAACTACAATGTCTTGTTTGCAGTATAAGGTCATAGGTTGAGTCTTTAATTACACATTGTAACTTATGCATGAACTTTATCTCAAGGAGACTTGGGGACTAAATTTCAAGCATTTTACTTGAATCGCCTATTAGACAACTGTTTATCACATCTCAAAACAATCCAGTCTGACTTGACTTGTCCCATGAAGCTAATACTTGTGCTATGGTTGGATCATCTGGAAAATGAATTGAGATAATGAAACCAATACTAATTATTTTTCAGAACAGTGAGAACCCTTTCTCTCAAATTACTAGCAATTTCTTGAAATTACTAATTTTTTACCTTTACATTAGATGCATACTTCATAGAGTTTACCAAAGATGACATAGCTGGACTCCACACATTTAGTCTAGACTTTGGCATCTCTCTGCCCTGTCAGAAAGAAGACCACAAGGACTTTAATGTCTTTTAACTATGGTATGTCATAGAATAAATAGCCACATGCTACAAAGATACATTTTCTGAAATCTTGAGCACACTTAAATTGATCCACTAGAGAAAAGTTCAACAAGACTTCATAGAAAATGTAGTTTCCAACAAATATTTTATAGCATTTTTGAGTTATGCAGTAAATTATTTTGTTCACTACAAATAACACCAGTTCTGTAAAAATTTACATGAGCACCTAAGGTAATGTATGTGTATATTTCTCTAGTTCTGTAGACCATTTAGACATATGATTGAAAAGAAACTGCTCACACTTAAATGCTGTAAAGTGTTTGTAATATATATATGCAAGAAATGGCTTAATTTTGATAGTCCACCCTGAAGGTTAAGATGAAAGGTCATTAGCTAACAAGAAAGCTTTCAATGCCATGTGATTATATGGGGTTAGACACTTGAAGTTGAATGGAGTCTCTATGAATTAAAGATTTTGAGTTATGCAGTAATATATTGTCAATGTTTTTACAAATATGGCACATTCACAACAGGTGATGAGTGCCAGAATTTACTTCTGAATTACATGTAAACATGATTTAAAAGAAATTGACAACAAATAAACACTACAAAATCAAACTGTCTGTAATATGCAAGAAATGGTTTGATTTTGATAATTGACCTGAAGGTCAAGGTCAAAGGTGAATCTTTTACAGGAAAGCTTGCACCTGCTAATATAGGGGTAGACACTTGAATGAAGTCTAGTATGTATCACAGTTTTTGACATGCGGTAAATATCGATTCTTAACTACAAATATGGCCACCATTCGGTCAAATTTATGTCATTTAACAAAGTGACATACATATGTCCCATATAATGTCACCTTTGTGTCATGTTTGATTGAAATTCCATATTGCATGGCAGAGAAATGATGTATTATGGATGGCTGGAAGGAAGGACACATGGACTCAAACCATTGCAATACTATAGTCTCCATTTGGAAGACTACAAAATCTTGAAAAATAATAAAAATGCAAATTGTATGTAGGAAAATTATGAGATTTCTAATGCTTTGTAATACAATAATTTCATTTCCTTTTCCCCCAGAAATAGATAACAAGTAATCATAGATGACACATTGTTAATAAGCGGAGATTTATATTGGAATGAGACACAGAGTACAGAGTACTTCCTTCGGTTCTTTCAAAAATTTGATTGAAGGGAACATGTAATGCTTGATCAGCCTTTGTATGTAGTAGATGTATTTTTGTGCATGAGACAGGAGGAATAATCCATGATAGTCATGAACAACAGAGCTGGGAATGTACAACTGAATACTATCCATGTAAGGAATTTAGTCAACAAGATAAGATAAGATATATAGCTTTATTACAACTGTATAGAAAATAGACAATTTTATTTGGGTACATTATTAATAAGTGTAATAAAGATATTAAAGAACACTTCAATGAATTAGGCTAACGTTATAAATATATTAAGTAAAACTATTTTCTTGATTAGATTATTTTATCTTCAATAAGTTGATAAATTTCTACAAGCATTTTAAACTATCAGTGAAAGCCAGGCTCATTTAAAGAATCATTTCACTTTTGATTGTTAAAATCACTCTGTATGGAAGACATAGCTCCCAATGAGATATTGGGTAGAAATCAGTATAAACATTTTGTGATATACCTCTCCAGTATAAGTTAGTCATCATCTTTGAAAGTGTCTACGATATGCAATAATGACTCGATTTTGATAATTGTCCCTGGGTCAAAGGTCCAGGTCTTAAAAAAAAACTTGCACCTGATAATATGGAGTCAGACACTTGAATGGAGTCTCTGTGTATTACACTTTTTGACTTATACAAAAATAGTTATTTTCAACTACAATATGGCCACTGTTCAGTCAAATTTGCATACATCATTACACAATGTGAAGTCTATATGTCCCATATATGTGTCACCTTTGAGAAATTTCATGTCGTAAGTCACCTTTGCGCAAGGTTTGAATAAAATTGTATACTGAATGTTGTATTATGGATGAATGAACATTTACATTTACACTCACACTAGTACACAAGGACACACACACACACACACACACACACACACACACACACAGACAGACAGACACAGACACACAGACACATGCAAGGATGGACAGAGGCCAATTTGTAATAATGCCCCTTCAGGGAGTAACAATACTATAGCCAGTTGAGAGTTGTGTATACAGTTGGATGGATAGTTGGGCCTATGGATCGGCCCAAATCCTTTATCACCTGCTCAGTATGTATAATGATTTGCTTACAAAATAGATCCACACCACCCGAATCTCAAATTACCATGTATTCGTTCTCTCAAATTTAACATGTCCAGATGCTTGTTTAATATCTTTTGCATGCTTTAAACTATGGCTGTTAAAAGGCTCACCTTTTAGGAAAATCAATCGTTATTATCTATTTTGTGCTTTCATGACACTCTTTAAACAGAAATATTTGATAGTTACTATGTATTTTTGTAGATAAATTTATTCAGTTAATGGAAAGTGCAGTCTTAAAGATGCATAAAACTTCCATCTTTACAAGGTTTAATTACAAAACCGAACATGAGACTGAGAGAGGAAATGAATCAGAAGGAATATCAGCATTTAAAGATATCTTACTGACATACATTATAAAAATCAATACATCTGGTAATCTATGGATTGATGGAAATTTTATAGATTAATTACCTGAATGCCATTGCTTTCTACTTTCTTGTACACCATTTCTGTTTTCCTTTTCTTTCCGGGCTTTGTTCCCGATTTCTTTTCTTTTGGAAGGCTACTACTGGCTTTTGATACATTGTTCCTTTGAAATTCTGTACAGTGTAAGTTTCAATAGCAAAAACATGTCAATAAGTCTGTATGTAAAAGTAAAAAAAATCTAGGATATGTTTTCTCATTTAAATTTCATGCAGTGACTGTTTTAATATTTTGTGCATCTAGGATATGTTTTCTCATTTAATTTTTCATGCAGTGACTGTTTTACTATTTTGTGCATGTAAACCTTCGATCGTTACTTTGTGTTCAAAGTGTTTCATGTTTGGTATATTGTTTGAGGTTACACAATTGTAACACCATTACTTGGAGTGAAGCTCAAGTTTTATTGAATATTTTTTGACATACCCGAGTTGGTAGTAATGACTCAATTGTATGTACTAATGATTTTCAATAAAATTTGAAGTTTTTAATAAGAGGCAGACATGATCACAAGCTGAGTTTGGTGGAACTTTGTTTTTTTCTGCATTGTACAAACAGTGTATTTTGAGTTACCATTATCAATATCATTTGAGGTATAGACTGATTGTGCTGTTTTCATTTTGAAAGTGACAGTTCTTTTCGGAGAAGCTTGCCGAAGCTGTTAAGTGAACTGTCACGATCAGTGAGCCTGATCACACAAGGTTTCACATTGAGATTGACACGTAAAAGGTAACCCAAACATCACATACACAGTGTGGACTCTTAATTTAGTTAATGATAATATAAACAGTAAATGCATAAAAGAAACAAAATTCAGTTGGCTGATGACCATGGATTTCGTTTGAACTTCAAGAAATTATACCTCATGTCTATTGTAACTGCAGTAGTGTGCATGCTGTTACTCTTTATATCATTAACTTAATAAAGAGTTGACACAAAGTGTGTAAGTGATGTTTGTGTGTTATCTTTTTGGTATCTATCTCAACATGAAACCTTGTGATCAGGCTCATTGATCTTGATAGTTCGTCTAATCACTTGGGCAAACTTCTTTGAAAAGAGCCGTAAATCAACACATAGTTAGCTGTACAGTACAGTTTTGTAAAGTGTTTGGAAGAATGAGTCACTTCATTCTCCTTACATGAGAAGACAAGTCTCACTATAACAAGCAATCCCATACTATACCTAGGATATTTAGAAGAATGCTTCACTTCTTGTCATTAACCTTGCAATTCATGTAGCATACATTATAAAAACTGACTTTAAAAGCAAATTACATTTGAGGATGACATTCAGTTGTCAAGGTGTTACTTCTGGTATATATTTGATGACTGCTAACAAGATAACATTGCTATTTGTAAGCACTTTAAGAGGTGTGACATACTGTAGATCAAACTTGTCACACTGAAATACTATTTAGTCTTTTTACAAAGCGACTTTCAGTTTCACACTTAGTTGTTAGTGTCAAGATCAAATGGCATATAGGTGATGTTCATGAATAACCCTTGATAATGTCACCATTTCTGTAGGGGTCAAAAATTGTTCTGCTGCATGTATGATGATTGTCACATAATTTGAACTTGGACTAGAAAACTGTAACCTTCACTTTCTAAAATGTGGTACATATGTCACTGACATATGTCAATTCAATATAGCCAATAAACTTAAAAATTTTCTTTCTCTAAAAAAAAAAATGCAGATGTTCGTTTTTACTTTGATCAAACAATAGGGCAAGAACTACTACCACTACAAGCATGTAATGTTAGAAATATCCTTACTTTAGTTTATTAAATTCACACATTTTTGTTTTACCTCAGTCTGCAGAAACATGAAAATCAAACCTGTTGATTCATCAACAAGTTATGAAAGTTTAGTTAAAATGAGCAAACTACCTTTGTTTTCTGTTGGTTTCTCTTGATACCTATACTGGCATAATTCTAGACGGTCAGTACATGGTGTAAGAACTAAACTATCAGCTTCCTCGATTGCTTCTCGTAGAGCCTTGTTGTTTGTGCATGAGGTTGAAGTCTGTATCTTTCTTTTCTTCTTTGGTTTCTGGACAATTAATAGTAAGTCTTACGGGTATTGTTATCTACGTTTTCTATTACTGTTTACATAAGAAACTAGAGACTGAAAACTACTTACATGCGATTTATATGTAAATTTTTTCTAAATGTCACAATTAAAAACTAACATTATCAGTTTGAATGTTTGATACACCAGGGGCAGTTTAGATATGTAACAATTACTAGAATTAGTGTCCTTGGAGTAAATGTGATGATGAACAAGACCTAGATCATTTAAATTGTTCATTGACAGCACAAATTGATGTACGTTTCTGGTTGAAAGTGCCGAGGCAAACACTGATTTCTGACCTTGTGATGTTGTATATCCTCTTTTCCAATATTCAGCTGGCCTCTATATCTAATTAAACTTTATATGTGTGTTTGTTTTATTCTACACACTTGGCATAGCCATGAACCATATAATGCTACAAATCAATTTGATAATCAGTTTAGTACAACAATTCAGGGCTGTATGGTAATGTACTTACACTGACACGACAGATCTTATCTACTTCATGAACATATACTATACTTGATGATTGAGGGCTCCCTTGAATTCTTCACATCACTGTATAAATTTCTTATACCTGTTCTCATATGCAGTGCACATTTGACTTTCATTTTATAGTATTAAGTTTGAACAGAAAATGCTCACAAAATTTCATTCAAAATATATAATAGATGTCAACATAAGCTGGATACTTATACAAAAAAACGTCATGTATTTAATCCCATTTATTTCGTTGCTGATTACTGAATGTGCAGTCATGTATTTCACAATTTTAACCATTGAGGGCTCCCTTCAACTCTTCGAACCATGGTTATCCTTGCTACATTTAATAGATATTTACATTTACCTTTGGTTCACTATTTTTTTTCGTTTTCCCATATACCTCGACATTATAATACAGAACCCAGGTGTGCGAGTGTCGTTTACCCAAAAACTCCACATGGTATGACGTGATATCGCCATCATCATCAGTGCTAACAAGACAGTTATCAGTTGGGTCTGGACACAGTATTGCTGGCCAACTGAAAAATAAGAATGTGATACAAATCTTATCATTTTAACATAAATTACTGATATCATTAAGTACCTAAAGTCTTGTCATACACACCTGACAAATTTGGAAAAATTTGGAATTATTCTCACAAATTTTCTGACTGTGCGGAGAGACAATATTTTGGATTGATATAACGATATCAAAGAAATCAAAAATTGGTGTTGTGGCTTGTTTACCAATCATATAGCCACACTTTGTGCATTATTTGTTCATTAATTATTCTCCTCTCCTTTTCATACTGAAAATAGAATCTTTTCCAATATTTTGAATGAAAGTGTTAAGTTTTCATATTTAGCAAATAATGACAGAACACGATGATGTGCACGTGTGAGTGCAAGTTTGGCATACTAGGTTCTCTGTGGCCATGCTTTTCCCGGGCATAGTGATCACCCTCCATTTGCATGCAGGTATGCAATGATGTTTTTGGTATTGCACTGCAGTGCAAATACCACTTGTATGTGCATGCACCTATGCCAGTAATCTATGGTATGCATGTGCAGCAATGCAAGTAAAATATGGTATGGTACATTTGTAAATTAAAGTAAATCTTACATAAGTACTAATTTTACATGTTTATTAAACAAAAGTGTGAATATCCTCTGTTTCAATAGAATAAATTTGAAATTTTATAATCTCAACTTTTGCATGTTAATTCAATTTGCTTTATTATAAAGGTATAAATCCGCAATCTGCACAAGAACAAAGTGTAGACAATGTAACTTACCTTGCATAGCTAGGCATCTTAGCCCAGACGAGTGTACCTGCTGGAAGTTGACTATACACATAGAGATACCCATATTTGCTGGCAATTTGTTCATCACACTGTTCCTCTGGACATTCACACTTGTTACATTCTATATCTTGATTCATATTACAATACCATGGTTTATCCTCATGTAACAGTTCAGCTTCTGAGGAAGGAATTCGCCTCCATTTAAGGCAAGACTTCTGTTCACACTGGACCCATGTCTGTCTTTTTATCTGTATATCAAAGTTTTGAGTGAAGTGACACAGGTAAAAAAAAGAAAGAAATCAATATTTTTATATATTCAAGCTAAATACCAATGCCTACTTCACATCTTAATGACTTGGTTTTCTTAAGTCATGAAATGTGATATAAGCAAATAGAAAAAATATTTTACGATGTTTTTCCCTTTTGTTTTGTTTGTCACGAGTTGAATTCAACAAAGCAGTACATTTCCATTACAGTTTGAAGTGAACTTCAACTCCTTATTAAAGAAGAGAGTTTAGTTTGTATATACATGTATATTTTAGCCATAAAATAGTATTCCATCTACCTTTTCTCTTGTTTTCTCATTCAAATTTTCATCACCGTGCTCAAGTCTTTCGCACTTAGTTATGTTTGGTTTCACTTGTGTGTCCATGGCTACAACCTCCTTCCATTCTTCCAAGTCTACTGTCCTGGTCACAAGACCAGTACATGCCTGTTCTAGAAGTACAAGGTAAACATTTGTAATACTTTGCAAATAAACTTGGAAAATGCATACATTGAAGCAGAAGCTTAAAATTCAATATAGACAACAAGTATCTACCTCTTCAACAACATTCTTTGGGTAATTCAGTAGTTCGATGTTGAGACATTAGTTCTCATCCTACAAAAGCAATTTTACTTTTAATGGATCTGTTTGGACCCCTAAATAAAGATATTTCTATAAATAAAATGCCGTGAAATTGAGAAATAGAAAAACAAGTGCATGGCATTAAAATTAGTAAAGTGTCAACAAAGAGGTATTTTATCCTTTCTACATACTGGCTTTATATTCATGAATACATACTACTACATACTGATTTGAAATTGATTGAGCTGCATTTTCAATTTTGGCCAATTTAGTTATGTTGTTGTTGTTGTTGTTGTTGTTGTTGTTGTTGTTGTTGTTGTAGTAAAATAATCTATTTTTATCCTACATTGAACTATTGATCTTGCCCCACAAGTTAAATCTTTATTTTGTTTGCATGATAGTGTATATGTCACAATATTTTACATTACCTTTTCGTTTCTGATATCTTGTTAACATTCTCGATATCTGTACATAATCAAAATGAAAGTGATAATATCAACACTTTGAATGCCACCTGAGCAATGTGAATGTGATGGTAATTTTATGCTCCAATTTTCCTCATAAATCCACTGAGAGATACATACGCCATAAAAACGAAAGAAAGTGTAATTTTGCACACTTGTCAGATGGGACATTCATGCTTTTTGACTAAAATATGAAAACGCACATCAAACACCACAAGTTTCTCACGAATGCGGGTCAAATAGAAACGAATTTTACACATGTATCGGCGGGACCGGGAGTACATTCCGCCATTGCATATGGCAGGCTGGTTGAGGGAGGCAAATATTACCTGGTGTATATAATAATATATATACGACAATATTATTTTTGTTGGGAATTCACACACAGATGTTACTTATAAGTTTACTCGTTATTATTGACTCATCATAAAGTTATGTTTTACGACACTGCTATGCTTATGTTATGAATATTTCACCCACCTTGTGTTGGCGTGTGCGTATGCAGACGACGAAATTTGAACGATTCAAAAGTTGAAGGCGCCATCAACGACAGAAAAACGCCACTATTTACGTTTTTTAACAATGACGTTAAAACCAACTTTTAAAAACTTTTCTTTTTTTTGTCTTCAAAGATATATTACGTGCAATGTATCATTACCATACAAATATAATATTGTCAGTGGGGGTGGGGTGGGGTCATCCTGCTTTGAAAATTTGAAACACAAACGTACGTATATGTATACATACATACATACATACATACATACATACATACATACATACATACATACATACATACATACATACATACATACATACATACATACATACATACATACATACATACATACATACATACATACATACATACATACATACATACATACATACATACATAATATGGTGCTGTCTTATAAAGTATTTGCGAGATAGTCAAACAGTACCACTCTGAGTCGGGATGAAATACCTGACATGTGAATATGATATGGGGGGGGTCATCATGTTATAGAAATATAAAGTGATGAAAAATTAGCCTGTTTTCGGTTTTACATAGAAGGGTGTCAGTGACTTTTCGTCAGACCGATGGAAAAATCTACACAAAGGCCAAAGAAACTGGACGGTCCGGATCCCTTACCTCATACTCTCTCTACGGTAATATTTTAGCTTATTTACGCACCATATTGTTTTCATAGTACTAGTAGCCTATCGTACTTTTGAAATCAGAGTTTACGACGAAAATAATGAGTATATGACGCGGGTATATGACGCCCATGTATGATATATACCCCTGGAAAATTAACACTCTTACCCTATAAATTTGGACGTGAGATACTCATATTTGTACCTGATTTATGGTGTTACTTAAATTTGCCACCTTCCACACGAGTATGCATAGAAATTGCACAAAAAAATACGTATATACTGGGAGTTTATTTTGTGGAAGATAAGCCCTTACAGTATTTGTAATAAAGTGTTTGAGTTTATACGAAAAATATTGTGTGTATTCAACAGCATGTTTGAACATAGTCAGTCCACAGCTTGCAGACTGAGTAAGTCGTCCCTTCAGCGAAACCCGGGCACCGTCTGCAAGCAGGACTAGCTTGAACAGTATGGTAATTTCAAGGACTGGGAAACATTTGAAATCGCCGGTTAATCAAGACTTCAATCCGTATGTCTGATTATCTGACGCGAGTTATTTATTAGACCAACCCTATTTCTCTCCAACACTATATCGGAATGTTTATGTATTTCATGTACGTAATAAATTATGTCCTTTGAATAACGGTGACATGTAAACAAACACGATATATTTTAGTTCATGTTTCCATTTTATACTTCTTATCACTAAAAGCCAACATCCATGTTTTTTTTCAGTTGACGACGAGGACAAAACTACGAGAAAGTTTTGTTTACAAACTTTCACGTAGGATTTGAATGGTACAGTACGATACACCATACACCATAACCAGGTACCATACTGTTGATAATTGTTTCCAAAGACAGATACGCAAATTTTTAACCTCCAAATTGAGACTGATCAGCTGAAGCAATTTAATTTGTCCACGATTCCAAATTCAAAGAAAAAATGTCAAACTGTATTTTTCCCAGTCCTTTTGGGGCAAACAGTAGACCGTGGACAAGCAAGGGTGATGAGGTCACTAGACAGTCCTTCCTACGTACCATGTATGAACTGAGGAGAACAAATGGAAATGCGTTTTTAAAGTACCAGAAATAAAAATGCATATGAAACGTGTGTTAAAAGTGCTAGTAGTTATTACAACATCAATGTACAAAGTCGATGAACTAAAACTTTCTGTCCAGGTCAAAACAGGTGACTCCGATGGTACGTCACATGATCAGTATGAAGCCCTTTTATTGGTTTGCAGCTGCATCGCCATCTTTGTTGTCCCGAAGACTGAAAACTTGGATCTGAAGCTGAAGCTGAACGAATACATGAATTTGTTGTCCGCTAAAGTACACAGAAACCCAAATTTGGGTGTGGAGTGAAAGGTAAGAACACCTGTTTAGTATTATCCGTAATATCACAACATGTACTCCAACTCGTATGGCAAAACAAAGCGAATCCCACTTCGCTCCGTTCGTAGTGAAACTTCTTGTTCACGCTCTGTCAACCTGAAACTTCGCAAAATGGGTTAATTTTTCGACTCGGGTGGCTCAACTTCGTGAGCTTTGCGAGCCCGTAGAATCGCTCTCGCCTTCACATCCACGTCCATAACATTCGTTGCGTGTCTTGAAAAGACTGAAACGTACATTTCGGAATCAGTCTTGGCTTTTCTTTGCACGTAGTTGGTGTTTGTTATGGTTGTAAAATTTATCAGTGGAATTGCATGCCAACTCCGAGTAGATTACGTATTATCGGAATGATGTTATTTACTCTGCTGGCTCGTTTTGTGTAGACTGCAGTATGTCGCATGATAATAATGCGTACAGATATCATATGAGAAATGGGGAAAAGAGATGCTATGACAGTTATGCGTATTTTTCTTGAATATTGAAAATCAAAATATTGAGGAAATACATGTATTTATTTTATTGCGGTCGAGCTATGTATATATAATATATGCCTTTGCTGTACATGTAACGTTAATATAAATTGTGTTGAAGTTCACTGCAGTCACGGATGTTCAGTTATGACAGGTTTGTGAGGTATCAACATGATAACGCTTATGGAATAATTCTTTGTGTTATTAAATTCAATTTTGACTGTTACCCTTTAGGGACATGCAATTGTGACACCAACATTAGTATTATACAAATGTAGCAGACGCATTTGGCATTTTACACAATTCTATTCTGACTTGTCCATGAATCAATAATTTTCCCTCCTTAAATTGGACTTATTGTACAGTTGTTCTAAATAATATAACATAAGAAACTATTTAAGGGTAACCGATTTCAATTTCATGGAAAATATTGTAAATACAGTGAAGTGCCCACCACTGTTGGTGTCACCTTACAATGTATACAGTACTATCCTATTATGTGCAGACAGACATCACAACATCCTGTGTGATGGCTCCCCTACAATCATGGTGACTCATCCTCACACAGTCCCCCTCCACACCCAACAATATGAAGGAGTTTCTGTAGGGTTTTCCTGCTTCAACAAATGGAAGCAATAATAGTGGTTATATTTGGTTAATCATTTGTTGCAGAAATTAATAACAACATCTATATTAATAGGTGAAACAAGGGATGAAACATTTTCAATTGAAAAGGGAAGTCCTGTTTAAAATATTACCAGTAATTAAGCATAGATTGCAAAACAGGTTGTATATTGCAACATAATGCACTGATAAGCTTAATAAAAAAAATGCCAGTTTTCAGATTTTCCTAGTACATGTGTATATCATATATAGCACAACTGTGACTGGTTAGTGAAGTACAGTACAATGTACATGTACTGACAGTAGTCATAATTACATTGTACAATGATTTATGATGACAACAGATGCTGGTGAGTGAAATAAACTCCAGCACTGTATGATTTACATATATTTGTTCTGTTAATCATGTTATTTTTACACAGCAGCAGCTCTCATATGAACAAAATTAAAATCCCCTCTTGCTCAACTTTGTGTAGACACAAATACCCCCTTGGTAGAAAGAAGAATGTATGGAAATAAGGTGCCAATTTCAAAATGATACATTGATAGTGCAAGGATGGCTTTTAAAAAAATGAAAATAGAAATTATGAATTTTTTTGGCAGCGTATGGTAATATACACCACAAAGCTGAATGTGTGTTTTCTCTCACTGCTAAAAATGAGTAAAATCTGCCAGGCTTCATGTATTGTAAAAATAGTCAATATCAAGTTGAAGTTTTTATGATCACACATCCATTACAATGTACCTGAACTATAAGTATATGTACTATAGTTAATACTACTATATGAACACTGAGTGACTACACTCATCAGCCAGTGTGTGCATGTCTCAGCCTGAATTTAACATGATTTATCATATACCTATGCTCATATATCAGTTTTGTGTGAATTAAAGTGAGAACGTCAGTGATATACTACTGTATCCAGGAAAGAAATTTGTTTTCTGCTCTTGGGTGTTGTACATGTATTTGATGATCTCAGTATGTTATTCTACATTATCATCACTCGTATATGCAGATGGAGTAAGATGTGACTTGATTCTGACATTCACCCTTTCCCATTCCCATCCTGCTAAAAGCTTTGCTCAAAATGAGAGCCTACCCTTGCACTGCCTAATATAATAAAATTAACTGGCAGCAATCGATCGAGTACTTACTCCCTTTAGATCTCTTTGCCTACAAAAGTCCGAACTGAACTTGGATGACCACAGATAAGTCACGTTTGCAAAATGGCACATCTAGTATGGCATGTGCTCACATACATCGTAAGGACCTGGTATTTGAAAATATGAAAAGTTTTACATTTTTGTAATTTCTAGATTTTTAGTCATCGGAGAGGGAGTTCTTATTGTAGTAATTAAACTGTAAATAGCAGATATTCGATATGTGATTGTTTGGGCTGTGTTTGGCACACCAGCATAGTGCTGGCATGAGTTTCAGATTATTTGAGTAGCTTTTTGCAGGATGAGGTAAATGGGAAAATGTCAGAATTGGGTCCTGACTTTCACTGTCTGCAATAACTATTAAAAAAATGTATGCAAATAGGCCTAGCAGCAAGACCATGTCCATAGCAACAGTCAAATGATTGCATATATTGCAAAGATAACAACAGAGATTAATGGACAAGTGAATAAACATTCAAAAAATGTATGTAAAAGTGCCTAGCAACAAGGCCATACCCATAGCAACAACCAAATGATGATGTATATCGCAGATAACATCAGGGATTCATAGACAAGTGAAAGATCATTCAAAAAATGTATGCAGATATGTGTAGCAACATGACCTCACCCATAGCAACAGCATATATGTTATAATGTATATTGCAAAGATAACAACAGTGCCGGATAGGCAACTGGATAATCATTCAGCAAATGAAGACCTACATGTATACCTAGCATGGATCAGCATGTGGATAAACATTTAAAATAATTGTATAGTTGTGCTACAATGCCATTGTTGCTGTTTTTGTGAATTGTCTTCAATGTATTGAATATTGAATAATAGATTGTACATGTATTTCTACACAAGGCAGAATGTAGAAGAGCATGGCTAAGTTGGAAAATAGTACGTACATCCACACATACACAGTAAATAGTGTAACCTGTTACCACATAGCAATCCTTCTCTGTGTATACCTGCCAGGCATTTTACATGATTTATGATGTACTTTGAGTTGTAGGTAAACACTGTACAGGATCAAGGTCTTCCTGCACAGAATGGTTATTATAATATTTGTTTGTCGTGGGCAAACAGAGACATGACAGGATGTTGTCTTTCTGAGGCTGATATCCAAGAATTCCAACCCAAGTGTTTTTTTAAAAGAAATTTTAAATAGATTTTAAACAATATTATTTAATTTAAAGTCATTGTATGTTGTCAAAGGATATACAGGAAATGCTAACTTGTCACTTTTTTTTAGCGGTGTCAAAATGTAGAAATCAGCAGATTGAAATTGTTATTTTTCATTAGTACATTAGCACCAGTCTCTGTGCGTTGTTTTGATTACAGGTATGCAAATCTTTTCTACTGCTTGTTACTCAGCTGACATCAACTACAAATTTTTTTTACAATTGTAGAAAAAGTAGGAAATTGTAATGGTATTCTGGTTCTGGAAATGCTGTTTTCTTTACTTTGAAGTGTAAGAGAGCAACATACAAATGTACATGTGTTTACAGCAGACTATGTATTTCTACAATGATATGACAGAACCCCATGATGTACATTTGTATGAGTACAAGTTTGGTGTACTAACTTGTAGTACATGTATGCATGAGTGCTTGCAGGGTTCTCGTCCCTTGTACTTTATGAGCAGATGAGTGCAAAGGATATCTGTGTACTTATTTGCGTATTTTTTGCATGTACATGTATGCAGTAATGTTTTCAGTATTGCAGTGCACCGTGCAAGTTAGTCAGGATAACAAGTGTGTTAGTGAAGGTATGTAAATCGTAATGATACTGTATAGGAACTAGACTACATGCAAGTAATCAGTGGTAGATAGAAAAGCTAGCTTAAGTCATGTAGTTTCTATTAGTTTGTGCCAGATTAAAGCTTTATGATTTTTACACAGGTTTGAATGTCTATAATAGATCCCAAGTCTGCTTTTATGTGTCAGAGATGCAGTATTTCATGTCATGATGAATACTACTTCTTGTTGTTGGGAGTTATTTTCTTTCCATGAAAAATCTCAACACAGCTTTTGATTTTTATCATACTGAGAATACATGCAATGTCACAACAGAAATTGGTTGGACTGTATTTTACTTGTAATGTTGACATTTGGAAAATACAATGCAAGGTTCTATAAACACATCTGTACGTATTGCAAATGTAGCTCGTGGGTACATTGTATGTCTGTACATGAAAACAGATAAAATTAATGGAAGGGTAATCTTTTTATTGAGTATGACAGTTGGTATTGTACAGATAATAACATAGCTTTTCTATTTGAACTATTGACATTCCATATGTACTTTAGCACTGTCAAGTTGTAGTTATTTGATGTTCTCAGTGTTGTATCATTAATTGATTGGTCTGAAAAGGTCTGATGTCCAGATTTGAATAAAAATACAATAAAGAATTATTATTATTATTATTATTATCATATTAAAAAGATTGTGTGTACATACATGTCGAAATGACTTTTAATAAAGAGAGAAAGCTTGTACTACAGTGTAGAAGTAGTATTCCCAGAGTTGCTGTTGTTACAGATGTACATATACCAGCCTGTTAGGGTCATTATAGTGTACACATTTTTTTTTAATGGGAAATTAATCCTGGTTTGCCCAACTTATACTTTTTTGGGTACCAACTAATACATTTACCATTCTGGTAGTTAAGAATATATATAGTAGAAATATATGATATTGCATTTCATTTTTGTTGTGAAATTTGGGCCTAGAAATGTCACACCTACAATGTACATAGTAACACTGAGTGTGATAATTATAATAATAATGTTGTCTCTGTTACATCTATATTTCTGTTAATACTTTACTTTATTGCCACATATGGTGGTATGGTATAAACATGAAAAGTGAACAATGGAATATGTTCATACTCATTGTACGGCCAGCAATGTCTTTGATTTACATGTAATTGCTTCATTCTGCAACCCTGCAGGTAGCAACTGACATATTTTGTGTGTAGGGTGATAGTCATCAATCATGGCTGATTGAATTGATATTTGATTTTTCTCATAGTGTGATCAGTAATAACTGGTAAAGAGAATGAAGAGTATGAAAGCACATTAGCTATTAAAGAAGAATAAAATTTCAATGAAAATATCACTTTCTTTGAACAGTAAAAATTGTTGCATTATAAGTATTATTGTACTCTGGAGGATTATCAACGCATTCATTTTGTTAGCCTGTATGTCTTCTGTGACTTGCCACACTTTTGCTATCAACGACAATGTAGTGAATGAGTCTAGTGGCGTCATGAAATCGGCAAGTAGACAGGCTAACATTATGTTGACATGAGTACATACATATATTGATATTTTATTCCTTTGATTAAGCCCTTTCCTTGTTGTCAACAGTGATATGGATGTTTTAGTACCATCTGAAACTGGGTAACTTTAGATTTTAAATGAGATAGTGACAAATTCAAAACCTAAATTCAAAATGAAATTTCTGTTTTACTCTTGAGTACTTTCACACACACACACACACACACACACACACACACACACACACACACACACACTTGTATATAAATGAAAACAAATACTATATAGTATAAGTATGTAGTGATGTCATACTGTGGAAGTGATGCAATAATTTGTACTATTATTGATTCTCATAATTGGTATGTTGAGGTCAGTGGATTTCAAATACAATCTCATTAACAGCTTAGTGTAGATAATTATTAACATCAGTCATGTAGCCAAAACAAAGTGTATGTTTGTTAACTCATGTAGTTAACACTTGTATAACCCAGAGACTTGCTTATTCAGAGCAACCTGCCAAGCCAAATAGCCAAGTCTCTGGGCTATAACGTCATGTATGAGTAAAAATGATACCAATTCTGCATATGTTTGTGTAATATCATTATAATACATATGCATGTCTACTTGCTGGATATGTGACTTTGCTATACTCCACATGATTATTGATAGAGAACGAGTGTAGTGGGCCAGGGCTAGTAGCATCACAGATCAAACGAGTAGACAAGCTAGTTTACTTTCTGACAAGTGTGAATAGCAATAGCAGAGAGGGCAGCTGTTTTTTTTTTTTTTCACAATGCACATGTACACATACATTGATGTGTACAACTGTACAAATGCCAACAATTAGTGTGCATACCTGACACTACCTTTGAAAAGTTGAACGAGTCGTACTGGCTTAAGTTGGTTCTAACTTCTACAGTTGTATGTCAGTTTATTGAGAAGTATTTCTGTATCCTGTGGCTGTGCTGCATAAAGTGTGTTTTTCTAGACTTCCTAACATGGGCACATAACAGAGGGAAGAACTTTTTATCAAATTGACACAATTTCTAAAAAGTATGTTAAAAAATGTCAGAATATTGAATAAAGATTTTGCAACCAAACTTGCAGGAAACATCCTTCTTGATATTGTACATTGAGATTTGTAGCTTGTACAATAGTGTAAAGGACATGAATGATAGGGTTTTATCAAGCTACATGACAAAGTTGATTAATATTTACTACTAGTATACAATGTCGTGTGATATCATGAATGTGTGTCATTATGTCTGCTGATATAAGTTTAACTTGTGTGTGTACTTTGCAGTGGAAAAGATTCAGATTGTCCTGACAGATAAAATGGTCAGTCACACTGTAGATAGTCTGTTCATTTCATTGGATTACTTGTGGTGGTCGCTCTTACACACTACTGTTTGGTTTATGATAGTGACCACCGTAAGTTTCTGGCCTGAATCCATTGCTCTGTAGTCTGGACAATTCACTTTTCTCAGCTTGCTCCGTCACTGTTCTAATGTCAATAGTTCTTCCAAAACCCCGTCTTCAATCACTCTCCCACTTGTTGGTCGTTCAAGTTCACTCCCACATATTAAATAACAGGGTTGAAGTCATGATACCATCTGAATATTATCTCTGAATAGGTAGTGTTTCCAATCTAGCTTGTTAAAGTCCATGACACAATCACACACATTTGTATAGATAGATAGATACAAATGCAAAGAAATAAGGTATACTGACTTTACTACAGCGTGATTGTTGAAAAGTGCTTTGAGCACAGTATGGGAGAAAGCTACTGCTAAATAAAAACTTACAAGTTACATTATTGTGAAACAGGGGTCAGCACAATACTACATGTACATGTAAACCTATAGTGTATGTAGCAGATTCTGGAATCTATATGTACATGTATGAAAATACAACTACCACAAATGTATCAGTGATCAAGCTAGGGTATCAACATCACCAGGTCATACAAATTACAATGTCAAGGCATTGTCAATAATTGACAGTTTTCTGCTTGCAAGCATTCTTTCTAGTATTACTGCAGCTGCTTATAGGTGGTATCACTATATGTGTGACTTACATAAGCATGTGAAGAGGCATGTAACATTTAAGATTATTTAAGTCATGTGCGCGCTCTGAACAGAAACTTTTTTTTCTTCTTTTTTGGCCGTATGTACATTGTATATATTAATTATAGCTGACATTGGAGAATTTGTTTAATGGTTTGGAAAAACAGAATTCAATATAATATTTTAGTTGTGGGATAACTACTGATTGTTACATGTTAATTTTTGAATCATTTATGTGATGGTAATCCAACCTCAGAATGTCAATATTGATATAGCGCCATTACTCACTCCCAAAATAGTAACATCAAACACTCAGCCCATTATTAGCAAGTGTCACCTCAGTGATACTATTGACCAGTATACTAGTTGAATGTTGTTATCAATTGTATTATAATAGTAAAGATACACTGATGGATTCTATTTTTAGCAAGCTCAGATTGAGGCTCACTAAATGTACCAAAAGTTGACCAATTAATTTATGTACATGTAGGGTCATTGCAGTGTGGAGTAACTTTGAAGCTCAACACTACATGTATAGTACTACTGGCTAAGTTTTAGTGGAGACTAGACATTTCAGCACTAGGGTTTGTAGTAGCTTTGGTGTCTGCAGGTTACAACATATGTACATATAGGTGTTTGTGTGTGTGTGTGTGTGTGTGTGTGTGTGTGTGTGTGTACGTGTGCGTGCGTGCGTGCGTGTGTGCGTGTGCATGCATACATAGAATGTGACTTTTGAGTGCATGTGTGTGCACATGCATACAGAATGTGTATTGTAGATATGTATGAATTCTCATGCATATAGTACTCATATAGTACTGCATAATTGTACTCATATACTGGTATCCCACTATCCCTAGCCCTGTACTATTTATGCGAAGCTTCAAGGACTGTGAGAGAGTCTAAGTCTACTAGTACTAGTGTACAACTCACTTTTCACTACAACTAGTGACAGAGACCTGTTTCGCCAAGTTTGTTCTACTAATGTTAGCCTAGAATCCAGGCAAATTTGGATTTTTAATTTTGATTTCCCCATCTCTTTTGGCTTGGAAAACAAATTTAGACCATTTTCAGGGAAGTGTTTGTTTGAAGACTTTGGTTCTTAAATTTGTTGAATGACAGCGGTTCATTGGTAACTCCAAAGGTTATTAGAGCTTATGATTACAAAAATGAAATATTGTGTTGAAATTCAAATTATCATTTTTATAGGTACATGTGCTGACCACAGAGACACATATTTCGATTAGGAAAATATCACATATATCCTGCTACTACAAATGTATCAATATACGCACTATACTATAAGATAACTAAAGGGCGGTCACTGAACCAGAAGTCCGGTAGTAACTCTTCTGTATGCAAACTTATACATGTATTGTTGTCATCGTTCCTTATTGAAACTAGGGGTTGCATATGTCATAGGCTGTCGCCCTATTCTTAGCCAATCAGCAGGCTGATGGTGATTGCTACATTTAATAAGTTTCATATAATGCATGTGTGCATAGAGAGGATTTTGGACCAGACTACAATCAATGAACATTGCCATATTTTCAAAGTTAAGAGTTCAGTTTTGGGGCATTTTTAGCGGGATTTATTTATCTTGTGCGCTGGATATCTTTGAATGGAGGTAAATGGCAAGTAATTGTTAAAGATATAATTATAAATTGCAGGACGTTTTGCTGTATGTCCCCCTTGTGTTCTTTCTAAATGGGGGGGGGGGGGGGGACTGGAAATTTGTTGTGAATGTGAACTGTTTTGTAAAGTGGCTAAAAAACTGTTCTTATCAAATGATGACATGTAACATACATATAAGTGTCTGTGTTTCCAACATGCTGTACCAAGTGTTATTAATCCAATTCGATTGCTTACTTTCCCTGTTTGTTACAGGTTCTGTTTGTCAATGGTCTGATGTCTACAGTTGTACATGCCCCTATGGGTGTGACAAATATTTGAAATCAACTGCTTTTGAATGATAAAAAATTAGCCAGCACTATATTTCTGTTTGCACAAGTTGCCATTTTAAAGTGACACTACATATGAAAAATGAGTAATTACATGTATTTTGGATAGCTTTGTGTAAAAAGTGATTTGTTTAAAGTAAGTTGTATTCACTACTTGTTCTTCACCTCCAGTCTGTACATGCATCTATCGATTCTTCATACATTTACAATGCATGAATGTTCAGGGAAGCAATGCAGGGCTCGAAATAAGAGTAGTCCCTTGTCCAAAGACTACTAATTCTTGTCATTGGGCTGCCATAATTTACAGCTGATAGCTTACTCAGGGTACCACTGATTATGCATGGTTTCAAGGGTGGAAGATTTACAGACATTATTTTATAACACACATTAATATATTTCCAATAGAGGAGCTCTGTTTTCATTTCAGGAATAGGATACTATTGTCATCATCCAAGGAAAAAAGTTAATTTTGAGCTTTGCAATGTATCATTTATCTTTTCATTCAGGCATTCTTTTTTTCATTTGATGGTAATTGGCATAGAATAATGAAATAATTAATTTCTTGTAATTTTTAACTTGTATTTCAGATCCAGTGGATGTGTGTTGGGTTGAGGCGTACATCATGATGGATGTAGTGGTTGCTATTGCTATTGCAATTCTTGGCATCATATTTATCGGATCTCTAGTGGCATTGGTACTTGTCTGTAGACATCGGTATTGTAGAAAGATAGATTTCAGACGAATGCAAGATGATATGTCAAGGTAAGTTGATAGTTTAAGCCTTCCTTGTTACCGCTCATAGTTATGTTGGATAGTTTTGAATGTTTACGATAACCTGTATGAATTTGCAATAGTATGCCACTTTTGAAGTTTTGGTCAACATGATAAAGACTGGGTTTTCTTGAGACACCACATGGCACATACATTTAGTCAGGAATGGAATAGTCTGGATGTCAATGTGGCATCGAATGATCGTACGTTCGTGCATGCATGCAAGTGTGTGAGTGCGTGCGTGCGCATTTGAGTGTGTGCGTGCATGGGTGCATGTGTGCGTACATGTTTGATGAAGACTAGAAATGAAGACTATGAAATGTTTGTGGTTCACAACAGATTGCTGTACCAAACAAAGACCCAAGTATGAAGGTGTAACTCTGCTGTCTACATATGCACACATGTATACCTTACACAATAGTACATTTGTACCTTGTGATGGAGGCTATATCCACAGTACTTTATATAAAGCTGAACAGACAAATAGGGTAAATGCACGTGTCACTTAGCCATATAAATAATTCACAGATGTAAATAAAGGTGTTTGTAATAAGCATGTGAAATGTGAGAGTTAAGCCGTACCTAGACAGGTCATAGTTTACATTGCATACAATCTTGTACATTTTACTTTTTAATGTTTGCTAAGTGATATGTGGTATATTAGTGTGGCTTATAGTTCAGGGTATGATGAAATATGGAGTGTGTTCAGTTGGAAATTTGTAATATTAAAGGATGCTTTTGACAGACAGGAAGTATAATAACTGCCAAGGTCAGTGGTTTTGTTAGCGCTAAGTAAATGAATGAAGTTCTACCTCACTGTCAGGTATTTTACCAAAGTTATCCACCACATTAATGTTTAAATAAAAACTGATTTTAGAAGTATTTCAACCCCCTCCATACCCCACCCCCACCCCAAAAACAAACCCATGAAAATATTAGACTTTGTGCAAGTAAAAATACGATGATACAAATGTGACAAATGTGGATGATATACATACAGACGGTTATGTATTGTTTAGATGAAACAACGTACACCTGGAAGTATTTAATAATGGTGAGAAGTCATCGTAAGGATTAAAAAAGGTCACAACTTCATAACTGTAGAATCTTATATTTTTGTTGTTGTAGAGATTTCAGTATTTGAAATATGTAGTAAGCAAAGGAATATATTAGTTGATATCACTATTTCTGATAAATATACAGTATATAATGTGTATTAAAGTCTGGTAATTTCCTATTCTGATACACATTTCAGAATCAAGGGAAACTGTGCTAGTACCAACATCTTATGAAATCAGGAACAGTTTTGTATGTTCACATAAGCATAGTTTTTATCAATCTCTTAGTTCCCAAGAATACCAAACAATTGGGTAGTTCAGATGCATTGACAGTGGGTTTTCATTGACAAGTTAGTAAAGGTAATAGTGTGCCAAAAGAAATGAAAAAAATAACGTGCATTATTTCCCATTAGATTTTATTGGTTGTTTTGAATGGCCGCTTGATATATGGCTTCTTTATTGCTATCCATAGTATAGCCTGCTCCACTAGCAACGTGAATTAAAGAAAGTATACCACAAACCCAGACAAAGCATCTCAAGGATAAACCTTATATAGCATAGTTCAGTTACCAACCTAACATAATAGCACATTCTGTGTTACTTGTGTTTTTTTTTCACATGTGTATAACAACCATACATTTCTAATCCAAATGCTGTGATGAGAATAAAAATGTATGGCTCACATTAATTTATAGACAAAATCACTGTATAAAATTGTATAACTACACTTAGAGAAAAAGACAAACAATTTCAAACCTAGTTTATGTGACAATAAACTCTTTCATTATGCAATGAATATTTGAATTTCTTTTGAAAAACAAGGTTTTGATGAAAGACAGTCTGTTTCATTAGTTAATATGTATTCAATCCCTGGTGGTGACACTAACAAAGAGTACATTGAGATGACAATTAATTATATCAAAATGATCACTTCAGTATGCCCTTTGAGGCAATACAATGTGCCACTGACACACTAATTTGTGGTGACGCACCAAAGTCTGGTATCCCATTACCAACCC
Organism: Glandiceps talaboti; assembly: GCF_964340395.1. Classification (NCBI taxonomy): domain Eukaryota; kingdom Metazoa; phylum Hemichordata; class Enteropneusta; family Spengelidae; genus Glandiceps; species Glandiceps talaboti. Next base: position 24,697,543 of record NC_135552.1, read on the forward strand.
TTACTGCACAGTGTGATTACTCACATGAAAACACAATTTTTATTCTGACCAACAATAAAAGATTTTGTTATTTATTAGAGAGAACACTAGACCTACTGTACATGTAGTGATAGTCAGTGTGCAATCCCCTGTATGACAGAGAACATGAGACCTACATGTAATAATGGTCATTGTGTAATGTAATGATCTTTTATGATGACTTGAGTAAATTTATTTGTTATATTAGAATCTCAGCAGATTCACTCTCAGTTCTATACTATAGACACCATTCCTAATTTCTACTTTAATACATTTCATTATTTCAGTTTGCCTGATTAGCCAGGTGTTAAAATTTGCATAGGGTATTTAGTGATGCATTAATTGACAATGTAGAAAAATCAGTGTACTCCCTCAGCAAATAAACAATGGCTCTAGTCCCCCCCCCCCACCCCATATTTTCAGAACACCCTTATGATGTAATGACAATCATCCCTTCCTGTCTCCAACTGCATGGCAAATACAAAAATATGTACTACAGCCTACAGGTGTTCTCAGTCTTGGAACCCTCTTGTGAAAACATTCTAGGGAGAAACTAAATGTTGTACAATGACTTCAGCAATAGAATGACGAAAACTCATCTGTGCAAACACTAAGTCTATGTTAAAACATTTGACTTCATTTTCCAAGCACGTGTCGTGACTTGAGAAAACATTGATGAAGCCATGGTGATTACCTGGCAAAAGCTTTGGTATTTCGTGGTGCAAAATGAAGTTACATTTATGAACATAGACTTGATCAATATTTGATTGTATGTGTCTGTTGTCATTTCTATTTCCAGACCTAATGTAACATTAGTAAGAGCATATGAATCTGGTAGCACACTAGAAGACCTTGGGGTGGAATTAAGTGACGTCAATTTTACAAATCCTACATTAGAAGAAATGCTTCAGGATGATGACTGGATTGATGATGCCACGTAAGTTAATAACATTTGAAAATATTTGACATAAAACATTAACTTATTGTCAATGGAGAAAGCTAAATTGGATTTATGAAATTGGTTATCGAAATTGTTTAGCTTATGGTTACAGGAGTACAAACAGCAACACAACTTTACTTTACATGTAAGTCTAGCCAACAGAATGGCATATTCACATTTCAAATTGTATTTATACGAGGGGAGAAAGTTGAATGTTAATTTTAACTAAAATATTGTTGAAAATAAAGATCATAAAGATTATTTGTAGAGTGTAGGTTGATTTTTCGGGCAGAGATGACAGACCTGCTTAAAAGAGACTTTTCATATAGTGTTATTATTAAAATCATTTGTTATGCATTTTAGTTACAGCACACACCATTTTATTTTCTGATTACAATACTAATTTATACAGTTTGCTATGACAGCCCTGCGAATGATGCAGTTACTTTATGTAGAAAGTCACTATTGCAGAATATTAGTGACAAAATTTGTCTTCCATAAAACTTGTAGTGGTGCAGTTGTCCTATAACACTTCATTGTGAAGTTATATCATCATAGTGCTTAATACTCAGTTAAAGCACTTCTTTCATGTGAGTCTGTTTAATCTCATGTGATCATATCATATTATTATCAGCAGTGTACCCTAACCCAGGTGACAACATTATGATTATGTGGATAAGGACATGTTTGTCAAGTGGTCTTTTTTTTTGTCTGAGCAATTTGAAGAGTTTCCTTCTCTTTCTTTGCAGCGGTCTCATGCCACATTGTATAGAAATTTTAAAGACATGTAAACATTTAACAGAAAAGTTAGTTGCCGTAACGATGGGTAACTCCAACAATATCAAGACGCCAGATTATCTTCAAGATGTTATAGTTGTGGCCAAACAAATCAACCCAAGGTGAGTGGGAATTATGTCACCTATATCATGGCTGTGATAACAGGAATGGCTTGTACAGCCACTTGGTGTTGTGAAACATTTATGTGCAATTTGTTCAGCTGAAAAAGTAAAAGTACAATTTATTAAAGTGGCATATTCTGTAAATTATTATACCGAAGTCTCATTTTAGGCCAAGTCAGCGTACATACAAAGTACATTATACTTCACACTAAAGCTTGCCCTGTATTCAAATGTAGATTCTGAGTGAACTCGGCTTCATAGATGTGTTTAAAAGTATGCACAAGGAAGCTTGGTATAAACAGAGATTGAGAAAGTTAGTTTCAGTATTATGATGGTAACCAATGAATTATGTTCACTTTCATGTCTTGTGTGATATCCAATTACTTGTTTGAAGTCGTTAAACACCAATAAATTTTAATAATTTAACAGATAAGGGTGTTTCAATATCATAATGGTACAAAAGTAACCACCAAAATTATATAAGTTACAGACTGTGTACCTTTAATTTGCATAGTAAAGCTGACATCACACATAATAATGTTTTTCATATTGTACTAAAAACTATGCATTTCTGTTATTGAGTAGTTTTCCGTATTAAATGAAAGTTCCAGGTTGGGTGAACAAAGTAATTTATTACTAATTTTGACCACATTGTCAAATATACATGTAGGATACACCCCAAATCAATAGTGTATCACAAACTATTGTGCAGGATAGCAAATATGTTCAGTGTATACTCAAACTTGTCCCCAAAACATAATGTTGTATAAGCTAAATTTTATCACATTTCCCCTTTGTGTAACTGTTAAAATATTGTATCCATAGCCATCAAAGAAAGTATTGAATGGAGGAGGCCAAATTTGTATGAAATGTGATACCACGAGTGTTGTCATGGATGATAAAGCATAAAATGATCCGTAACTCTCTATTGTGGTGTGATTAATTGGCTGTCTGTAAAGAGATCAGTAAAAGTGATTTGTTGGTATAGGTTAAACAAATACATTTTGTATACTAGGCTTCTATTTTGTTGATTGATACCCAAAATCTCAAAGGTTAAGTGAAACAGTGTATGTTGGGAACTTTTTGCAAGGACTTCTACCATGCAAAGCCATATTTTCAGCAACATCGTATGTACTTGCGCATGCAAGCAGGCACACACACACACACGCACACGCACATGCGCACGCACACGCACACGCACACGCACACACATGCAGACAGACAGACATGCCACACAGTCATATACATTTGTACATACACATTTACACATACATGTATGCAAATGCAGTCACACATTCATGTTCATGTATATACGCATGTATTACACTCACACATACAGACAAACAACCAACCAGACAGACAAGACAGACCAACAGACACACATACATGCACATTCATACATATTCACACAAGTACACATACATGTACACACTCACACACTGTGGTCTCATACAGACAGTGGGTTTGTCAGCAGACTACTATTATTAGTTGTGTCTGGATTCTGAGTGATACCAATAGGGTTTTACTCTCAGTTTCTCATCTCTAACAAGAACAGGTTTTCTGAAAAGGTAATTATACATACCCATGTTTTAAAGTGTATGTCTCAAGTGTCTGCATATAACATCAAAATGGTGGGAATACTCCAAGCCTTGTTGAACATAATTAATGAAAGGTTGTACAGGATAGTAAAGTAGCTGGGTAAATAACGTCTGAGGCTAGTCAACTTGATGTGCCTATAACATTAGAGTGTTGATAGTTTGCAAATCGTCTCAATTGTCAGAATTTTGAAATCTTCACGAAAGGGAAATAAAATGAAAGGTACTGTTGAAAGATGCTAGAAGACATTTTTAGGTCAAGTGGGTAGTACCACTTGAGTTGCTGTATGACTGGTTGTGTCTGTAATACTGGGCCTTGTAGGTTAAATGTCAATATCAGCAATTTTGACACTAAAGATGGATGCTTATGTGTATGTGTATATTTATATGTTTTGAATTATTGTATACATTGGAACATGATTCCAAGATCATTGACAGGTTACAGGAGATGTAGGTACATAAAGTATGAGGTTACTACTGGTTCTACAAAAACATATACTCTTTAGCAATGTGGGATAAGTCGATTGATTAGAAACAGGTTCTGGAAAGGAATGATGTCCCCCTCATTGCCAAGTGTACTGAGTGCGTGAACATAAGTCTCAATAGTAAATAGTATCATCAAAATCTCTCAGACCGTATAGTTTGGCATTTGGTGTGGGTAATTCGTAGAAAGCTCTGATATATGTGTCAGCTACTTCGTGAGTTTGACCATAGCGTTCTTCTAATAATATTGTCATTGCATTTCCGTAGTTAGCATTTTTTAGCGATATGCCCTGTATGGCACGTGCAGCTTTGCCTCTTAGTTGTGAACGGAGATATTGAAATTTGTGAATGTTATAAAGATTTGGGTTCTCGTGAACAGAAGCAAATTCGTCTTTGAAACTAACCCATTTTAGTAGATCTCTGCTGAAGGTTGGTAGCGTCAGTTTTGGCAGGTTTACGAAATTCTTGGCTTGGTTCAGTGTTGAGGGGCCTGCTGTAGTGATTGTCGGATTCCTTGGTTGATCCGGGCTTTGTTGTTGTGTTGGCGGCTCTGGGGTTCATTGTGTTGTCGCTGGTTCCGTAGAAATTTCTTGTGTGTTGTTGTTGACGAATTCAGAGTATATGAATTGCTTCGTATGTACATTTTGTACTCGGTCAAGGTAGTTTTTTGATTCTCTGATGATGGCGGCTAATTCCTCTGCTTCGGCTAGTGAATAAATCTCTTTGTCAAGGTTGATGAATTTCGTGTACTTGGACAGGATTCGCTTACGGTTGGCTCAGAGAGTTTGTAGTACCGTTGTATCCAATGCTCGGTTGTGTGCCATGTCTTCCTCTCCTTTCTCGAGGAGCCTTATCATATGTCTGCAGTGGGCTGCATGTGAAACCTTCATCTTTTCGAGAGACTGTTGGGGGACTGGTTGTGTATTGGACATCCTGGTCTCGGCACCAAAAACAATGTGGGATAAGTCAATTGTTCAAAACAGGACTTAGTACCTTGTTAAAATTATGAGTTTGTTGAATAAACTAAGATCTGTCCAACTACAGAGAATGCACACTTTGTGCAGAGACTAGAACCTGAAGAGATAGGTAGGAGTTTGATATGAAATAACTGGAACAAGAACTTGCTCCCAATAAGGTTGAATTTAAATCCTTTTCTTTCTATGTTTCAATTCTGCACAAAGGACCTTGTCAAAATTAACTTGTGCAGATGCTATTTTGCACTGATGTCTAAAAACACCTTGTTACGGTGTGTTTCTGTTCAGTATTGAATTTGAATACATTAGATTGTGCTATGTCTTGTAAATATACTACATTGTATAATATATCATAAAACATATCCCTATACCACCTGTAGTTTATATCCACAATTAAATTACTGTTCCTGGTAGTAGCACTACAAACTTTAATTACCAGGTTATGCTAACATGTACTGTAATATTCAGGTTAAGTAGATGTAAACTAGGCCATAGGGTGAAGATAAGAAGGTGAACACAACATAGTATAATGTATTATTTATATGATTGTTTGTCTGCCAACCAGTTTACTACATAGACCTGTACTGAGAAGTATGTATACTTGAGAACATCTCCGAATAAGGGAAAGGCCCACTTTGGCAGAGCATAGAAAAAGTCTATCTTGAACAAAAGAATTTCTATGTAATTCTTATGGCGCCGCTGATGTGATAACACGAATGTGATAACCAGAGATTTAGCTTTAGATTTAGAATGTTACCTCAGTGACTGCTTATTCAGTACTGAAGATACCAATTGACGTTGTTTGTAATTTTTAGCTAACTTGCATGTTCAACGTATAAGGTCACAACAAATTATTTCAAAATTTATCCACAGGAATTTGCATGATCTAGGATTCTAAGCCCCCAGTTTGGTCACAGATACAATGTGCATGTAATTGTACCGATGGGTCTGAGTTATCATAAATATTTACTAGTAGAATAAAAGAAATCTTCAAATGTAAGCTTTTTAGACCAGTAGGGCCATGGGTAGGTTACGTAAAAGTTTATCCATAGCAAGCTGATAAAATCTGAATTTAATTACCCCTATGATGTACATTTAGTAATACCATGTTGCTTAGGCCCTGGACAACTGATCAATGTGATCTCGTTTGAGTGTGAATGTGGGTGTATATGTGAAAAGGAGAGATGGTGATGCAGTTATATACTGAATATCATCAAGTCATCACCACAAAAGGAGCCGTGCATGATATTAGTAGGATGCACAACTTGGCACTCATGCGCCTCATATATCCTACTTAACTATTACTAATGAGTCTTAGTCACAGTGAAAAGTAAAAATGTCAGATGGTTGTTTTTTTAAATTACTATCACAGCATGACATAGACATTTAGCTATAAGGCATACTGCAAATGCTGATCAAATCCAAATGTGGTCACACACATAATCCTACAATGTAGAGTGTACAATGTATTTTTGCTAGTAGGGATGCCAGTCATCACAAACACATCTGTAAGTAGAAATAAAAAACTTAAAGTGATGTAGGACTACGTTGGTCACACCCCCATAATGTGCACTTTTAGTTGTCTGAGTCAAAACAAACATACATTACATGTATGTCAATTTACAATGTATCATATGAGTATATACCATGTTCAGACACGTACAGTTACGTCTCTGGTCCAGCGTTACATCATCAGTGCTAGACCAGTGTAACATTACAATTAAATCCTTTCAGGCTATCAAGTGGGCCTAATATCACATGCTGTATATAGTTTTAGCAAAGCATAAGGCAGGCAAACTTGGGACTCGGAGGTTGATAATAAAACCAGCAATATCTTTATGCCGATTTAGCATCGACATAAGTGTGTGTGTCTGAACAGAAAATCTGACAAGTTTGTCAACATCACTACTGGCATTATGACCAAAACATGTCACTAGCAACAGTACCTTATAATCCATTCTTGAATTCATTTCACAGGGTAGACGATGTTGTACGCTGCTTGTATCCACCACTCGACCCCAAATTGCTGGAAGCAAGGTAAAGTCATAAAGATGTCATTATGTACATTATATTGTCTATGGTAGATTAATTGTTAAAGGAGACAGACACAGACTGTACCAAATGTTATTGTATTCAGACCATAATTGACCTTTTTAGTGTAATCTCTACTGCTAATGATAGAGTTACTTATCTGTGCATTCTGATATTTGACAGGTTTTAGAGTGAACAGTTGTTCTCTTTGATTTCTTTCTTCTGATCTCTTGTCCATTTTTAGTATGTTCATAATGTGGATATATAATTTTTTGTGACAATAGACAAAAATATACATTTGGTATCAAATTACTGCACAAACAAGATGAATGAAAAATGGTCTGAGATAATTACACTTGTCATTCATCATGTCATAGGTATTAACTTTCTGTCCTGGGTATGACATTAAACTACATCCGTCATGTTACTGAGGGGTAGAACCTTACCCCAGCAAGGATCCGGTGGCACCGGACAAGTCCCTACTGGTAGAAATGGTCCTCCGGTATCATGAAGGCCTGTCCATGGACCTTAGCTTAGCCAGCTCATGGATAAGAAGATGGAAACTGAACTCAATTCCCCCTACTGCCTTGCAGGGTATGCTTCTTAGGCAAAGGCTAGGAGATGGTAGCTCTGATGTAAACTCCCCCTGCTGCCTTGTAGGGTATGTCTCTTTAGGCGAAGGCTAGGCCCACCGCCTAAATCTGTGGTTGGCGTCAGGAAGGGCATCCGGCCATAAAACCTCTGCACCAATAATTCTTTCAGTATGGTGAGAAACAAACATGGGCAGCAGCCAGCCCGAAGGCTGCCGTGGGCGGCACCTGCCTACGACAAACAGGAAGGTGTAAACCCTAAGGAAGTCTTGGGAAGACCTGTTCTTTATTATGACGGCAATGTGCCAGATGTCCATGGCAGACTTAGGTTTGGAAGTTGGAATGTGGGATCGATGGTAGGGAGAAGTATGGAGATAGCAGCAGAGTTAATGAGAAGGAGGGTGGATGTGTGCTGTGTACAGGAGGTGAGGTGGAAAGGAGGTGGTGCCAGATTCATTGGGGCTAAGGGTTGTCGATACAAGCTTTTTTGGTCAGGTAGTGAGGGGGCGGCTGGAGTTGGCATTATGGTAAAAGAAGAACTAGTTGAGAAGGTAATGGATGTCAGAAGGGTCAATGATAGGCTGGTTGCTCTTGTGATGTTGTTTGGAAAGCAGCTGGTGAGAGTGGTCTGTGGGTATGCCCCACAAGCAGGACTTGATGAGGCTATGAAAGACGAATTCTATGAGAAGTTAAGATTGGAAGTGGATCTAGCAAGATCCACAGAGATTCTACTAATAGGTGGGGACTTCAATGGACATGTGGGTGCTAGGTCTGATGGTTTTGATGGAGTTCATGGAGGTTATGGCATTGGTGCCAGAAATACTGGTGGTCGAAGATTACTTGAATTCTGCACAGAGGCTAGCTTGGTGACTCTGAACACTTGGTTCAAGAAGAAGCATAAAGCAACGTTCAGGTCTGGAGGATCTGAAACAGAGATTGATTTTATCTTGATGCAGCAGACGCACAGACGAAAGGTGTGGAATATAAAGGTGATACCAGGTGAGCTCCAGCATAGCCTGGTGGTAGCTGATGTGGATAAACTAGAAATAAGGAGGAGAGTGAGGAAAAGACCTCAGGTGAAACGGGTTAAAATCTGGAAGCTGCAGGACAAAACAGTAAGAGAGAAATTTGAGGAAAGGATGAATGTATTATATAAGGAATGTGAAGAACTTGATGCGTGGAGCAAGTACAGAAAATGTGCTGTACAGTCAGCACAGGAAGTATGTGGGGTTAGCAAGGGAAAGCCACCACATGGTGTAACATGGTGGTGGGATGACAAGGTGCAAGGTGCGATAAGTAAAAAGAAGGAAAGTTTTCTGAGGTGGAAGAAGGACCCAACTGAAGAGAATAAGAGCCTGTATAGGAAAGATAAAAAGAGAGCTAGAAAGGAAGTAGCAACAGCGATGAAAAAGGCTGCAAAAGATGAGATCCAGCAGTTAGAAGGAGATAGGAACAGCATCTTCAGGAAAATTCGAATGATTAAGAAAGAGAATACTGATGTTTGTGGGGGAGGATGCCTAAAAGACAAGAATGGGCGGATAGTATTTGAGGAAGAAGAAAAGAAAATGGTATGGAAGGAGCATATGGAGGGCATAATGAATGTGGAAAATGCATGGGACGGGTTAGCTGAAGCTAACCCAATTGAGGGACCAGTAAAATTGTTTGATAGGAAAGAAATAGACCAAGCTCTGAAGAACATGAGAAATGGAAAGGCAGGTGGTCCATCTGGAATAACAAAAGAGTATTTGATGGCATCGGATCATGGTTGGCAAGTATTGGTGGCGGTGGCGAATAAAATTTTGGAAGGGAGTAGTATACCAGAGGAGTGGAAGTGCAGCATCCTGGTGCCGATCTTTAAAGGAAAAGGTAATCCAATGGAATGTGGGTCTTATAGAGGAGTGAAGCTGTTGGAGCATGGAATGAAAGTAGTGGAAAGGGCAATTGAAAGCAGACTGAGGGCAATAGTCAAGATCGATGGGATGCAATATGGTTTTATGCCAGGGAGGGGCACAACTGATGCAATATTTATTGTAAGAAGAGTGCAGGAGCGTTACCTGGAGAAACGGAAGAAGCTGTGGATGTGTTTTGTAGACTTGGAGAAAGCCTTTGATCGAGTGCCACGGAGTGTGATAGAGTGGGCTTTGAGAAAGAGAATGGTACCGGAAGTGTTGGTTAGAGCGGTTATGAAGCTGTACGAGAATGCAAAGACCAGAGTCAGAGTGGGATCAGGATTGTCTGATGAATTTAGGGTAGGAGTGGGTGTACATCAGGGGTCAGCACTTTCGCCACTTCTGTTTGCAGTAGTTGTAGATGTGCTGTCTGAAGAGGTGCGAAAGGGGGAGTTGTTCGAGCTTCTCTATGCAGATGACCTGGTGTTGATGGCAGAGTCCATGGAGGAACTGGAGAGGCTATTTACTGCTTGGAGATGTGCTTTCGAAGGAAAGGGTCTGAAAGTGAACATGGGAAAGACGAAGATCATGGAGTGTGCAGCAGGCAATAAAGTCAGGGCAAAAGCAAAGATTGACCCATGTGGGATTTGTCATAGGAGAGTAATGAGAAATTCGATACTGTGTACGAAGTGCAGGAAATGGATTCATGGAAGGTGTGCAGGAGTAAGGAGAGTGACAAGTGTGATGGCAACAGATTATGAGTGTTGGAAATGCCTACGAGGCGGAGAGTTTGTTGGTGATAACCCGGAGCATGCAAGTGCTGTAAGTGAAAGGCTGCAGGAACTGGACCGAGTGAAAGAGTTCTGTTATCTGGGTGATACCTTAGATGGTGCAGGAGGCAGTGAGCTTGCAGTGACAAAAAGAGTGGGACTGGGATGGAGGAAGTTCAGAGACCTTGAATCCATACTATGTGGTTGTAGGCTAACTCTAGCAATGAAAGGTCGGATTTACAAGGCATGTGTGAGGCCGGTTATGACATATGCGGCAGAAACATGGGTGATGAGAGCAGTGGAAGAGGGTATCTTGAGGAGAGCAGAGAGAGCTATGGTTAGAAAGATATGTGGTGTCAAATTGAGTGACAGGGTTGGCTCAGGGGTGCTAATGGAACGGCTAGGTCTAGGTGAGTCAATTGTGGAGGTAGCAAGGCGTAGCTCTCTGAGATGGTGTGGACATGTGCTGAGGAAAGATGAGGGAGAAGGAGTGAAGAGGGCATGGAATCTGGAGGTGGATGGAAAAAGAGGGAGAGGGCGACCAAAGCTGACATGGAGGAGTATGGTGGAAGGACAATGTAAACAGATTGGATTGAACATCAATGACTATGGGAACAGGCAGAGGTGGAGGAATGTGATTGCCACATGGAAAGAAGGACAGTCGGTGACCCCCCGTCAGGGGGAAGAAATCGACTTTAATTAATGATGATGAAGAGTTTTCTATTTCTGAGTGAAGTCTTTTACCATGGTATTACTGCCTCATTAGTTAGTGTCATTTTGTATGTTTTAATGTAAAAATCAATGAGTTGAAACTGCACCTAGGGATTAAATTTCAGTTAAGTAATGCAATAACGTGACTTGGCTGTCAGCACAGCCTGATACATAGGTTGAAATGAGAATGATAAATCTCTCGCAATTCAAGTGAGATGTTTATTGTGGCATTGTACAGACCAGGATTGGCTATTGTCAGTCACAGACTATTTGAAATTTAGCCAAAGGCTGATATGATCAATTTTCAAGTAAGGATATGATTGAAAGTATGGATCCTATGAAGTATTTTAGAGTCTGTCAATCTGAGCAAAGATGTTGATAATGTTAAAATAACAAAGCAAGTGATTTATTTCAATTGTGAACTCAAATTTTTTTATCTTTTGTGTGTGTGTTTTGGATACTAACAGAATAAAGTTATCTTGGCAACCAATGTAGACTTAAATTTTATAATGAGTTTATTAAAAACTACATATTGTTGTTCCAAAGTAAGCATATTAAATATAATGTATGGCCAAAAATAATCATACCAAGTAACGTGTCACTTCTTTCATATCTATTTTCTACATCTTTCTCTAACTTCTCATTTTGTGTAACATTTTGTACATGTATGTCTGTTCCAAAATTTGGAATTTTAACATCTTTTCCAACATGTCCATTTCATAAATATGATCTGTGACAAACTACTTATAATTTTGTCCCTATTTTACAGGTTCACAGCGTTGAGTTTGTCAGTGAGACACCTTGTACTGGTCACAAAGAATGCCTGTATTACACAGAACAGCATGCTGTGGATAGACGACTCACTATCCAAAATGGAAGAACATTTGCAAATTTTACGTGAGGCTGCCATTGCTGATGAAAGCACCGAAACTAGGAGCTTCTCTATATCTTCCAATACTTCACATCAAGCAATGATTGAAAGGACTGTGAAATCTGATGACAGAACCTCACATGCTTGACTTTTTCCCCAAAAATATTTATATATCTCTATAAAACTTCTCAGAGTCTATTTATATCACAATGTTGTTATTCCCAAAGACACTTGTATCATGAACAAAAAAAGTTAGGGGCGAGATCAATAGTTCAATATAGGATAAAAAAAACCAGTTACTATATTCTTTTACTTAGGCCCCAGACCCCCCCCCCCCCCCCCCCCCCCCTGCACTAAATTGGCAAAATTGAAAATTGTTTCAGAGAGCACAATCAGTTTCAAATCAGTATGTAGTGTAGTGTGTAGTGCTATGAATACAAAGCCAGTATGTAGTGAGGAAAAAACTTCTTTTGTTGCCATGCATTTACTCTTAGTAAAAATTCTCCCATTTCTCAGTGTGACAACATTTATTTTTAGAAATATTTTTTATTCATGAGTACAAACAGATCCATTAAATTTAAAATTGTTTCTGTAGGATGAGAACTAAAATGGCTCAAAACCCCACTCCCACACTCACACCCCAAAGTAAAATAATTTAGTTTTTCATCCTACATTGAACTATTGATCTCGCCCCATATGTGATCTGCCTGTTTGTAACAAGGAAAATGAAAAAGAAGTACAAATTATATTTTCCTAAAATGCACTGTTAAGAAAAAGTATTGAAAATGATCTGATGCAGATCAGTACCTCAAGTTGTTTGTTGATATACTCAGCTTGAGATCTGTGCTGTCATATGAAACTATGAAGTGAAGCAATGTGAAGTGGGTTGTTTTCAGGTCATTATTTACTATGATGGGTTGCATACATATAATCATATCGGTACTCTGACAAATAGATCACAGAAAAGTAAACTTAACAGTTCAGTTCATGTGTTTTTAACGATTATATAGAAATTGAAACTTTTATTTTTCGAAGTCAGATAAATCCGCTTCATTTTTTTTTGTCGGTATTAACTTCTCTAGTTAATATGACTATGAAATGTAAATAGTGGCACATTATACGAAGTGTGAGCGTTTAAATCTTATTTTTCTTTTTAGTGAGTTGATACTTGTATTTGTTGTAAAAACTATCCCTTTGTCACTATGTGTAGAATTTTGCCTTGTTTTTGTGTTATTTCTGAAATCTTATCTCATTTTTGATATATTTTCACTGCAGGTTTATGAAGTAATCTTTATGAATTTCTTTGTGTTGAATTTCATGTGGTAATTTTAGAACTCTTATGTTGTAAGAGAACTGAAAGATCACAGCATCATGTACTATGAAATCAGTATGAAAACCTATCAAGTATTCAGTCAAATAGATTGTAGTGATTACAGTGGCACAAACAAACCAATTACTTGTAGGTGATGACAACAGGGTAGAAAGTTTATCAGAGAAGACATTGGCTGTAACCCTGTTTATAACAGTGTCATTGTACTCAAGGTGTGTCTTGGTACATAGGGTGATAAATTCTGTGCCATCATGTCTGCTGTGTGCAGACCAGTTCAGGGGTTTTCAGGAGACCTGTACATGTAGAAAGGCAGGTGACTTTTAGGAAGTGATCATGTTTACATGTACACAAACCCCTCTAATATGCATTCCTGAGGGGGGCTTTTAGGATGTGATTACACTTTATGATATGAAACACACCTAACCCATCCTGAAAAGGGGGGGGGGGGGGCCTCAGGATGTGATAATGTTCTACTGACACAGACCTGGTACTGAATTTATTCCTGAAAGGGGGAGGGGGAGGGGGGTAGTGCTTTTAGGATGCAAGCACATTTACAGACATGGAACCCACCTAATGCATTCCTGATGTAGAAGTTATGGAGGATTTTCACTTCAATGTAATTAGGGCTATTGGCACCTCTTTAGATGATTTAATTGCTATGTACAGTACATTAGTCATACCAATATGATCAACTTTTCGTAAGACAACATATAAGTAGTTTCAATACACTATCATGTATAGTTGTTCTGTCACAAAGAAAACCATGACAAAACATTTCATAATACTATTACTCTTTGTTTATAAAACGGTGAATCTCTAAAAGGCTGGATTTTTCCTAACATGCCATATTTTGCAATGCAATAGCAAGGAAGAGTCAAACATTTCTTGAACTTTTGTAAATAGGTTTTATGTATTTCATTTTTAGTGAGAACTTTTCATTTCATTAGTTTAAAAAGTGATACGGGGTGTAATGTCTGTAAATATAGTACTTGGTGATAGCCAGTACAAAATATAGAACTGATACATTTAGATAACTGCCAAAGAGAGTATGTCACAGGGCATACAAGCACATAGATGGCTATCAGATAGAAAAGCTAGAAAGCACAATGGGTAACCTCTGACCTTCAGATGACCTCTGACCTTCATGTCTGCATTCATATATTCGTGTAACAAACTAATTTTTACTGCATACAAAATCATGTCATTTTGATGAGATTTGTTACAAAACTACACTGTACAGCATGTTTTGTAGATTCAAGGTGCCATATTTTGATTTAAAAGATAATATATTAGGAATCACTGATAATTTTAGAAATTAGAATTGAATTAAATTTAATGTACTTAATGGTTATAATGAAAGGATGATGTTTTCTATATTGCACACACTGCTGTTTTATGGTAGATTTGAAGTCAAGAATTTGAAAAACAAAACAGACTCAGTAGGCACATATCATCTTGGCTATTAAACATATGACAACTCGCATACTGTGAGATGAGATACCTATAGTCAACTTTGATTTGTACTGATGTGATGTTTTCAGATTAGTCAGATACACAATTGTCTAATATGCAAATATTTGATTTGATTTACATAGTATTTGTCATTGACCAGGTGTAAAGTTATTCTGACCACCCCCAGGGCCCTGACATCATCATGGACTTCACCATCAGGTAAAGGAGCAGTGGTATTTGTCATGTTGAGTCACAGACACATTGTATTAGTGTATAAATGTTACGTAACTTTCTCAAATTTGTGTGAAAGATTTAATTATGAAATCATGAAAGTATATTTTTAATGCAACAGGTTGTTGAAATGAAAATTGTAATGAAAAAAAAGTGTGAGGCTAAGCGAAACTCTGTTATTATGCCAGTTCAGTGGCTAGATTCATAAATTTGTGCCTTTCATAAAGTAAGTGCCATAGTTACAATGAAAAAAAGTGTGTAAGTTATGCAGAATGAGTGATATTTAGAGACGTTTGTGATTGTAAACTTGTACCTGTTTTAATTATTGTATAATCAAAACATTGAGGTAGGATCCATGATCTGTGTTATAAACCATCACATCATTTCTAATATAGAATTATATATTATCAGATTTTTAACAATCAGAGATTTAAATTTAGAAGAATGATAGATTTTTGTAAATTTTTTTATATAATCATTAGATGATATATCTAGTATTGAATGATGTAATACTTGTTGTATTGTTACTATTTTAATCTTTATTTGTATTGGGGATAATTTGACAGCACTCCATGACATAGAGTGCAAGTGTAGCATACTTTGAGTATTTGTGTGAGTGCTTGCAGTGTTTTCTGCTGTTATACCTTCACAAGTATAGCGAGTGAAAGTGCAGTAGAAAATGCAAGCATGAGTGCAAATACCCCTGAGTACCCACACTGGCACTGTGGCATTGGTTCTGTTAATATTAAAATGTTTATCCAAAGCGGCCAATTTTCATACTGTGCAATCAGGCAATTTTGTGTGCAAGGAATGATTATGCCCTCATCTACATATTATTTGCATGCAGGTATGCAGTAATGTTTTTTTTTGGTATTGCATGGCAGTGCAAATACTATCAGCATTGGTGCAAGTAATCTCTTGTACATATGTTGTATGCATGGAATAGACTGACATTGTATTCTATACATTCTTGTTATCACTAATCTATGAATCATTAACATTACTGGAGTGGCAACAACCATGAATCTGTGAGTCTAGTAAATTGGGAGTACTGTGTGTAGAAATCTTCATGTTGGTACTTTTTTAAAAATCCAGTTATCATGTACTTTCAGTAATTTTAAATAAACCTGATCAACCAAATTTTAGTAAGTTTACCAAAATCTGTACAAGCAACGATGAATCTATTAAGAAAACTTCCTGTATAATGTTCAGTATGTGGACAATTTGACTGGTTTCTTTACATTAGCCAGTACTTGGCAGCTAGGAGTATGGCAAAGCAAATAATTGCTGTATCAACAACATTGTGTAAGTCTGTGTATAGAATTTGTTATTTTTGTCTGGCTATGGTAAATTCATTCAAACTTACATAGGGAAATGTCATGTTAAAATGTAGACAAACCAAAGATAGTTGCAAATTTTGCATTTATAGTTTTAAATATTACTGCACAGAGTTGTGCAAGGTTGCATATACATGTACAGTGAAATTTGTTGAGATGGGATATAGAAGTTGCCTGTGTACAAGAATGGTGCTGATGCAATATCCTAGTCATATTCAGATATAGTCAAAATTGAAAATATGAATATCAATTATATTGCAAACGTTATGTTAGAGAAGAACTAAGTCTAGTAAAAATGTCTTGCATGAAATGCAGTCAATTTTTGTAATGTTATCTTTAGCACTTGTAGTAAGTTTAAGAGGACAGACAGGCCAACAGATGAGAACTGAGTTGAATGCCACCGAGTTGAATGCCATGATAGAATTGATTTATTGTCATTTGTAGTATTTCATAGTTTTCTGTGGTTTTTCAAAATTCATCATGCAGATGTATATTACAATTAGTGTTATCTGTCACAAGATGTATAAAAGTTTATATACATGTGATATGTTATCACTGTAAATTCTTCTGCTAGAGCAAGCTGCATTTCAAAAACCTACTGGTTATAATAGCATTGCAAGGACAAACAGACTGATACATTGTCATGCATTCTCACATATCCAACACCTGTTTCTTGGCTGAAGTTTTAGAACCGAAAGAGTTTTAGAATTTAGTTAGGTGACTCGGGCTTATGGCATTAGGCCCTTGACAAGGTGTCATTCTCCATGTTAATCCTTGTTCTGTGATAGTGATTGCATTGTAGGTGTTGTTGCAACTTTTCCATTGGGGGTATAAAGTTGTTTGTATGTCTGTTGTCAACTGTATTGTCAAGTTGGGAATCTCTTTTTTGTACGTATATCATTCTTTTTGCAAAGCAAATTGCAAATAAAACATTTTCAGCTAAGTATATATGTGGTTGCCTTGTGATTTTGTATGAAAAGAGATAAAATATTGGAATCACACATACTCAATACACTCCATACACAGACGATTTCCACTCTGAACACCACATACAACTTAAGTCTAGAAATCACACTGTATATGTTACACATGACTTTGTTTTTATTGCATAAACAGACACTGGCGTCTAAATTCTATACAAAAAGGCACTGATTCTGTGAAATTGTGAAAACTGCACACACACACATCTAAAAAAACAGCTGATCTGTCAAGGAATGAACAAAATTCAAGCTGATTTCATATCGTAATCAATGATCATTTCAGATATAGTGTCTATTTAATCAAAACTCTCGCAGTAGGTTTTATCGGGTCTATTTCAGATGCCAGGACTACACTGCATTGTTATAAACTAACTCCAGGCTGCAATGCACTACCTTAGAGAGCATAACAGTTATGTCCTAGCATCTGATAAACTAGACTATAGCAATAGATATGATACAGTAATTAATTTTTACATCCAACACCATTATATTAGTACTGCTAACATAGTTAATAGCCAACACACAAAGTGCTGGTTTCAGACTGTTCAACGTAGTTAGGTGTACAGTTGGTCATAAATGTATACAGGACCTTGGTCTAAATATCATGTACTTGGGTAAGACAATTCATGTCATCCTATACCCATACATAGTTAAACCATGTCTGAAACCAGTTATAGTGTTACAAATTATACAATGTATAAACCATAATTACTCAAATAGCATACCTGATTTCAGAAAATCTAATGATACCACATGAGGGAGTTACAGATGAAAGTGTCAATTACATCTAATTCAATGCATCTCTGACCAGAGAGTGATTGCTTCCCTGATGCATTGATAATTCACTTATGAATATTTTCCTGTTTCATACACTTGCTGGGTGCTAACAATTTCAGATACTTTTTTCCTACTTTCAAAGTTCTCAATTTGTAAGTACAACATCAGACTAGCCTCTGCTCATTTCATTTTAAATGGAAATAAAGTAATATGAAACTCTAATTTTATTTAATTTGTGAGATATTTCTTGTATTCAAGTAGATATTGTGACAGATTTTGAGTTCAAACCTTAGTGGGTCATTAATGGAACACATCACATGTGTACATGTACCATGAGTCTTTGTTGTGAGATGAATTTTACATACAACACATTTTATATGCTTGTATAATACAAGCATTTGAACAGTAAATGGCACAAAATGTTGTCAGTATCATTTGATGGTACATGAAATGAAACATCAATATCATTTGATGCCGGGTGTATGAAATGAAGATGTCAAAGAAAAGAAAATATGCATCTTACATAATGATGAGCAACATAACAATAACACTTCATTCAGGGTTGTTCAAAACATTTCATACCTTTTATAAATAGCAGAAAATATGATTGATAATAGCCAATTAAATTGGTAGAGGGTAGACACAGTTATGTAAAAGGATGGGGATAGCTTCAAAAATCCAGGGAACGTGTTTTATAAAAAGGATTGTAAAAGTTGGAAATCATAGGGAAATGGAAACAAATGGTAAAATAAAGTGACTTTTGTTTTGCGAAAATTTAGACAATCTAAGCTAGTAGACTGAGGTGATTAACAAAGAGTTCTCTTTGAAGTTTTTAGGGTGTACAAAAATCAAACTGAGTCCAAAGTTCTTTGAAAGATATCATGGGTGATTGAGAAGACATTGTGTAGGATAGTATATTGAGTAATGAGGTGCAACATGTTTTTTTGTATAAAATTTCACCCTACGAAATAAACACAATTTGCATGGAATTTTGAGAAATGAAATCAACATGATTTGCAGAAACAATGCCCAAGGAAAGTCCTACTGCACATACATTTCTGAACAGCACAAATGTTCATGTGTAGTCCGAAGGCAACTCTAGAGGGGGCTAGACAGGCAATAAGTATAATGTATGGCACACTGACCAGGAGACTTGCAAATATTTTTTCGTATTTTTGTCCGACATATGAAGTGAATGTAATAACACTACAATTGGTGAGTTTACAAAATACATTAGATTCATAGTAATGTATCTGGTGATAATGTCAATGTCAAGGTGTTCACACTTTTACACTTACAGATCACTATTTTTTTGTGACTAAACAGCATCTAATGCACTAAAGTGAAATTTATGAATTATTAAACAGAAACCAAAATATACAATACACTCTCATGATGGCAAAACAACATATCTCTGTAATATCTTACATAATACAGCAAATAAAATCACAAAAATACTAGTTTCAAAGAAAACAAAAGTGCTATCATATTTCTTGTGTTTTTTTTTGTCTTTCAAGCCAATGAAAAATCATAAACACTTCATCAGATTAGAATTATTTTTCTTATACTCCGCTAGACTTGACAGATATGAAGAGTACTATTTATCACGCTTATATTCAGAAATATTATACTGTGCTCATATTTCACATTACACAACATGCTAAGTATACAAATATCAGTCTCGTGAAATATTCAGAAATATTTGGTTTTCAAAAAAAAACATTTCTCAATTGTTACCACACACAAACACACACACACACTAGCAATACTTGGGTCAATGCTTGTTGTTACTCTGAGCTTTTGGACGTTACCATAGAAACAAAATGCACAGCAACCATGAACTGAGAACACAAAATTATGATTCTACAATTGATGTTACCAAAGAAACAAGATGCATAGCAACCCAAGGACTGACACAATATGTTGAAAGTGTAGCAGACTTAGACTACTTGATATAGCCATGATATAACCATGGAAACGAGATACACAGTAACACAAAACTGACGTAATGCTTTGAGTCTACAGCAGAGTTGCAGTATTGGGTGTAACCATAGAAACATGATGCATAGCAACACAGAAATTACATAAAATCATGGATCTTTAAATGGCACATACTAATTGATGTTACTTAGTTTTAGTTTGGTTACTATTTTAATACTTGGTTTTTAGAGTTCCTTTCTTGCGATATTTACTCCTTTCGTTCCTCCACCAACTTTAAGACTTCAGCACAGCTTTCCTGTGCTATTTTCAAGGCTTCTTCAACATCAGTCTTTGCCTATCAATAGAAAGACAACAACACTATCACTAAAACATTCTCTGATTTTAATTTGTTCTCATCAGCTACTAGTGTATTTGTTTAAAGGCAGTAAGTAAATAAAATCAACATCCATCGTGTATCTGAGTTACTTCTCTGCTAAAATTATGGTACTTGGTATGGACACTCTATGGAAGTGTTATCACATCTATTTAATGGTCAAGGTGTTGATGGCTGACATGAGGATTTTGAAGCAGTAATTTTGAAAATTGGTCAACAAATCTGTTTATAGTAACTTTTCACCTGATCTAAACAATCTTTTTTAAATGTGAAAAATAATTTCACAGTGGTTGAGAATGCCATCACCTTTGGATATACAACACTGGGAGTGAGGATTTTTGTCACAGAGGCCACTGTACAAAAGCTACTTCTGAACAGCACTCCTAGTGGTCAAACTGTACAATCTTTTGTCTTTCTGATAACTGGTGAAGAATTATGTGTGCATAATCTTGTATTAGTAATGGTAGAATGAATGCATATTTGCAAGGTTTCATTGCTACGCACTGAGCGTCCTTTCTGCACTCATGATTTGATTGTTCTTTTCTAGTAGGCTCAGCCAACGTTATCACAAAAACAGTCAGGGGATATGTTTACCTTGTTCTTGAACTCCTCATCTTTGACCTCTGGCAAGTTGATCATGACATTGTAATATGCACCCCATAAAGCTGTTTCAAGAGCACGGGCTCCCACCTGTCAATGAAAGTAAGATGTAGAAATCAGTGAATTAGTGGACTCTGTTGTTCTCTGAGTAAAATAATTAGATTCTTTTTACTGACACACAGCTGTATACTGAATATTCAGCCTCTGAACAGATTTGATAGCACCAACTTATGCTGAATTTCACCATTTGTAATCAACTTTTTATCTTCATTTTCCTGTCCGCTAAGTATTCCTAACTGCTACTTGAAGCAGTACAGGTGATAAGTACAGACTAGTTAAAAAAATTCATCAAATGTATGAAAAACTATATTAGTGACGTTTGAAACTGATCCACTTCTGCTATCATGTCATATTTCTTTTACTATTAAATTAATTTATCTTTGAAAGCCTGAAGGGATGTGATTTATATTTCTCAAGATGATGAAATATTTTTGTATTTCTGACGAGGTGCAAAAACAAAAGAAAAGAAAAATACACTAGATGTTGGTGGCGCTACACACCACGCTGGTCTCACACTTACCTGTACATCTGACTTGCATTGGATATTTCCTTTGGTAGCTAACTCTTTCATGGACGGCCAACATCTGTTTATTGTGACTGCTACATGCATGGGCACTGCTACAGCAGTCTTCAATGATGACTGCATGCATTGATCACGACTGTATATATAGTGAGCAGACAACCAGAAAAGGTATTAGCAAGTTTGTCAGCAGACAAGTTGGATAATCATATTAGCAGTCAACAATATCATCGTAGGCATGGTTTGTGTCAATTACTGAGTAGACTAGAGGTGTCACAGCTTGGGAAAGTAGAGCTAGCTATAAGTGATGAAATCAGTACATTTATAATCAAAATTTCACCTATGGTCTTCACTCTTAGAGTCCATATTTGTCTTTGGGAGTCAACACATATGATTGATTATTGGTGCACAAAATCTGATTTGTTCAAAGTACAACTTGTGTTAGTAATATTTTCACATCTC
Source organism: Glandiceps talaboti (assembly GCF_964340395.1). Lineage (NCBI taxonomy): Eukaryota > Metazoa > Hemichordata > Enteropneusta > Spengelidae > Glandiceps > Glandiceps talaboti. Next base: position 24,719,377 of record NC_135552.1, read on the forward strand.
AAGAGATTATTGCCAAGTAACCCCTCAGCAAGTTAAGTTTATTGGTAGGTAGTCTGTACACATGCTAGTTGCTTTCATAATTGTAACAACCAATAAACAGTCATGTATATTATATATACTCACAGTTCTTTTTCTTCCTCAGTTGATTTAGGTAGTTTGCAGGCAGCCTACAAAGGGTAAGAATAATCATTAACATCACAGGGGGCAGGAGGATTAATGTGTTAATGTGTACAGTTATTTGTATGACTGCTTCCATGTTCAAAGACAATCTGATACATAACAGCAATTTTATTCTAATGCTTTGTCCTTCCTTCACATGCTGTCAGCTAGCTCCAAAGACACAGAAGTTTTTTACAATAATTGTCCAATCAACACATCTATTGTAATGTGTAAACACCCTTTGCATGGGTTATGGTTAGTAGGTGAACACCTACTGTGTGTGTGTGTGTGTGTGTGTGTGTGTGTGTGTGTGTGTGTGTGTGTGTGTGTGTGTGTGTGTGTGTGTGTGTGTGTGTGTGTGTGTGTGTGTGTATCTGTGTGTCAATTCATCACACTGTTGGTTCTGACTTACCATATATTGGTTAAAGGCTGTAGTATCAGCATCCACCATAGGAATCAAATCATGCATAGCTTGATGCAATGGTGGAATCAGTTTTCTCATCTCTTGATCTAATGGATGGAATTTCTTGTTTCCGTACGTCATCCAACCAACCATACTTCCTAGACCTGCACCCTATACAGACAAATATTGAGATGACATACATGTATGTTACAATGCACTGGAATAATCAACTGAACATCTTTTTTAAACGTCAATAGTGACAATTGCCTATACTGAATACCAGGAGCTGACAGACGTATTTGCTATACATTGAAGACATCACCCTTGTCAACCAAATATCTGAGCTATGTTTTCTGATGGAAACAAAGTATAGAGGTGTAAAATAATTAACACATAAAATATTCTCTTTACAAGTCTTTGTTTCACTGCTGTATATACATTTCCTGACCAAAGGTTTTTATGTTATAGCTAAGTTAGTTAGTTGGCATTGAGTATATATATTTTTTAAATCTGCAGTTTATGTGTCAAGAAAACATTCAAGATCTGAGATAAATAATGATGTAGTGTTAAAGTTCTGAGCAATGAAGACATGATAAGACTTACCATCGCACCGATGGCGGCAGCAGCTGATCCACCACCTGGTGCTGAGGATCTTGCTCCAATGTTGAGTACAAAGGATTTAAAACTCATTGACATCAATGGTCCATCTCTATCATCACGTATCATATACCTGTCAATCAAATACGGGAAAATTATCACAAACCCATCACTGATAATACATTTCAGATACAAGCAAACACTATATAAGTATTGTAGAAGATTTTTTTTAACTTTGAAGTTAACTGAAGAGTTCAACTTTTGAATGAGTTTTATTTTGTCAAGAGGCTTCACAGGACTGCTCACTGCTCATTTTAACCAAACGTGTCCATTGGCTGTATGCCTCTTAAAGCTTATCAGTTATTCTCAAGAATGTAAGTTACCACTGTGACATCATTTTTTAGTGATTAATGTGGCTACACCTACCTACCTGTACATTGGTCTAACCTATCACAAACTATCAGGTGAATGACATTCATATGAAATTGATGGCAGAATTTCACAAGATGCTGCACATGCTAAATATAATGACTATGTATACATATATATAGTGTTACTTACTCAATAATTCTTTCCTTTGGGTTGAATGAACCAAGTGAACTCAATCCCAGTCGATCAACAACCTTGAGAACAGAAATATTGAAAACACATTTATTCACTTGAAAAATTAAGGCCTGTTTTAATCCATTTCATTCTTGTTTTCATTCAAGTCTAATACTAATATTTCACGTGTTCTGAATGACAGACATTGTCAATCTGTTTGTTTATTTGGTGTACACCTGCCTATATTAATTCTAACTGATAAACATATTCATATTCAAGGGTAAACCTAGGTTTGTATCATGCATAATTATTTTTTTTGTTATTTGAAAATAAAACTTCAACACAAGTGACATTTCAAACTGTGAGTCTTGATGAGTGAACTCAAGATAAGATTAACTTACCAATCTAATCTTCTGGTCTTCTTCTAGTATAAATAAATCTTCCTTCTCAATGTAGTAATCAGCAGCCATCATGATAGCCTTCAATGGTACCAAACCTACCACTTGTGAACCACATGTTGCCCAGTTCAGTTCCTACAAATACACACAGTGCATTACGTTTAAGCTGATAGCAGTCCGGGTTACAAAAGTTACAAAATAAAACTTGTACATTACTGATGTCAAAATCTATTATACAACAACACAAAACTTTTTATGCAAAGAATTTAATTGAAAAAAATAATACAATGTACAAATGTGACGTGGCATTTGTTATCTAATTTTGCATATTCTGTGACCTATAAGCCTGTAGAGTGGGATGTGGCTCTTTTTTTCTTTGTAGTGTATTCATGCTGTGTGTTTAAGATTTAGTGATAAATCAACATAAGACACTATAACAAACAACAAGAATTATACATTGGAAATAAAAGTATACCTCTATAAAAGATAGGTTGGGGGGGGGGGAGGTGTGAGCAAGAAAAGGGTGTCAGAGTTGATGAAATGCTAGCTGTGAGCAAGTGAGAGAGGGAGGGAGTCAGTGACTTGAAGAATGGATAGCAGAAAGAGAGAGGGTAAAATGTATACAATTGAAGGTAAACCATAGAGACATAAATATTTGGAGAAATACGCTGATCATGACAATATTTCAATTTATGTTACTTTGATAAACAAAGAAAAACAGTTGTAAATTTCATAACCTCACCTTAGCATCCTTATTGGCTTCTTCAAAGACAGTGTGCATTGGTGTAATTTCAAAATCTGTTAGATTGGTGGATATCTGGGCCAAGTTAGCTTCTTCCAAGTACCATCCAATAGCTTGCACATTCTTTAATCTTCCTGGCTGAAATATCAAACAAAATTTTGTCATTTGAAAAAAAAATGTTCCATTGATAAACAGTGAGTGAAAAACCTAAAAAATAAATATACATGTATCATAAATTACATTTTAGAAGTCAGTGCAGATGCAGCCATATTGAAATTTTCCTCACACCTGAGGTGCAAAGAATAAAAGCTGCCATTTTGATAATTACCATACACCTAGGGTGCAAAGCTAAAAAGTGAAGTTACCATGGTTACACATTAATTTCCAACAACTCTATAGTGCTAAGAAATAAATTACACAGTTCTGCTAACATTGACTTTATTATTGTTAGCTGTCTATAGGTTAACATGTAGAAATATCAACACACAGAATTTGCATTTATGTACAATAAAAAGATGTTGTGGTCACACATCAAATTACAAATAACTCAGTGTATAAATTAGGTGGCAAAGTTTATCAGCAATTTCTGACAGTCATAACAGCATATAAGGACCAAACTTTGAATTTGTTTGTTTTTAACTTTAGGTTAAGTCCCTTCCAATATCATATATATTTATTATTTTTTTACCACCTTTGCTACCCTGAATTAAACTTTCTTGTAAGAACTGCAAATTGAAAACAAGACAAAACAAACACCTTTTTGTTTGATATTTTCATTTCCATACAAATAGCTCCTTCTGGTGGTGAATTTATGGAAAGTGAGCTAAATTTACTTTTTTTAATGTGCATTATTTAATGAAAAAATAGCAATGAAGATTATAGCTACTTGGCCTTTAACAAAGGTAGCTTTTGCATCCATAATTTAATTTAAAAAAAGAAAACATTGATGATTTAAAAATTTCATGTTTTTCTTATGCTGTCAGAGTTTGTAAATTTGAATATTATGGCAAAATGTTTCACCTGTGGAAAAAATACAAATAAAACAAAACATGTGCAAAGAACTCAAAAAGTGAAGAAGTTGATAGAGCAGATAGAGAGCAGATAGAGCAATTATGGGATAAGAACCAAAGGAAAGTTGTGCAGAGGATAAACTTAAAAAATTATCCAAAAGCATTTTTTTTGAAAGCGTCACAAATACACACGTAAGAGCCTACAACAGTATGGGGGTGAATACTTTAATGTGTTTATGTAGGATGTATTACGGAATAGGGAACTTGCAATCCAGACTGAGCATCATCAGATGCAAAGGACTATGGGATTATCTGTGGTTATCGTAATACCTGATAAAATTAACCTCCCACAATTGTAAGGGTAACTGTGAATTGATTATTTGTGGTTACAAACAATGTATCAACATTGTTTACTATACTAATTGGTTAGTATTTATTATCACATTTCCCCCATGATGCAACATTCAACATGGCGGGTTTGCAAGTTCCCTATTGACAAACCAATGGTAAACACACACAGAAACGCAAAGGAATAGATTTGAGAGATTTGAGAACTCTGGGTTTAATCTTTGCTTCAAGGCTAGGCTGGTTATTGTGTATATACATGTAACCAAGATTATACCACTAGCAAGCCAACTTAGCAAATTTACACTGAAAACACATACTATTTGTAGTCTTTTAATTTCTATGACAACAGTTTTCATTTGTTTGGTAAATTAAAAGTGTCACAGAATTATTTCTATGTAAACTTAATGAAATGTTGAACAGTGGAAGTGTTTTTGAACTTTTGCGTAAGAATTTTGCTACTGATGTTTACATATTTCACCATGTATCAATGACTTTAAAAAGTTGACTGTCTGAACTGTATGCTAACAATTTAAAATTGCCCTACATGTTTTGAAAATTTTTGACCTGCACATGGTATGATCATATTATTATTCTCCAAAATTTTCTTTTATTCAACATGATTTATTTCACTATTTTCCTCCAAATATTGACAAAAGAAAATATTGGGGAATGCGTCTGACATAAGAGTACTAACCTCTGGGCCTCCCTGGAGTCAAAGAAAATATTAAATTTATTAAAATCCTAAAAATATGATGAACATGCATAAACATATGAAAAACATGCATAAAGATGACAACATGTAAATTGATAAACAAACAAACAAACAAACAAACAAACAAACAAACAAACAGAAAACAAAAACTGGCAATATAACTTGTTTTTTATGAAGCTCACAGAAACACTGTACAATTATATGTCAAACTGTAATGGAGCGATGAAGACAATAGCATAGTTTCTCTATGCTATGATGTCACACATCAATGCTCCATTATTCAAATTAAACAAATTCAAATTTTGTTGTTGATAATTTCAGCCTTTAGGATAACAGTTTGAAAAATTAAGCTAACGACAGATCTATTCCATGAAAGAATTCAGGGTAGATTGGTGTCTTCAGCAGCATTGATTGGAGGGTATTTCACAAGCCTGATGCTTTCTTTCATTCTTTTGACAGATTGATTGATTGACAGATTGATTGATTGATTGACAGATTGATTGATTGACAGTTCAGGGGATCATTAAAACCACTGAAAACATAATTTATCATAATTTACAACTCAGTATTGTAATACATTGACTGATTGATTGATTGACACAGTTCAGGGCAATAGTTCGGATAGTTCCTACGACGTGTTACAATTACTACCATCATCTTCATTCACATTAGGGAAACTCCTTACTCTAACAGAAATCTGTAATACCACCAACTGCATTCATATAAAGGTGATGATGTTATTGTGTCCCCACATGATTTTAGTTTCAGACTGGAGAGGTGGAGTTCAGTTAACGAACAATTGTCTAAAGGAGTTAAACCAATTGCAACTGCCTCTCAATTTGTGATGGAATACTACTGACATGCGTCATTTACCCTTCACCCAGTGGAAGTAACACAGATTTCTGTGCTAGAATAAGGACTTTCCCTACACATGAGTGGAGATGATGGTAGTCATTGTAATGCATCATATAGGAACTAGACCAGGGAACAGTAAAACCACTGAAAACATAATTATCATAATGTACAACACAGTATTGCAATACCATAATGACATAGTACACAACATATTATGATTCTTTTATATTTACAGTGAGTGTGATTAATCTATCTTTTAGTTCCTTTGACAAACAAATCTCCATCGTATGGTCAATGTAGTGTCATATTTTACAACATATGGTTTTTACAATAACCTATTTCTGATAGACCAAGTCATACATAAAACTGATCTATTGTGTGGTATGTACGAATGTACAGTCATATGGTATGGTAGAGTTACAATAGTTGTGAATTCCACTTGCTGTATCATTTGTAAATAGATTTTATTTGTGTATTTCAGCCATGCATGACAGTGGACAGTGCATACCATACACTACTACTGCATAAGTAAAGTGACAGTAAATTACATAGCATGTATTGTGCATAAGTACCGGTACAACTAGTGTCAGTGTGATAATGATATGGAATGTTGATACACAGCTTTGCTGCAAACAAAATGCCAGGTTTATAGATGAAGAAGTTAAAAGGCAAAGCAAATTTATTGCTCTGGGAATGAAATTATTACACACAGAATTTACCACAATAGCTAAAGTCAGACAAAAATGAAACATAAAACAAATAAACAACATTCTGAATACAAACTCATACTAGAACAAAATTTCCAAAAACTGATCAGATTCAGCAAAAACAAGACAAAATATTCAACAGATGGGTCAAGATAATTGTTTTTGAAATCCTGACAATAAACATCATGTGAGAGTATTTATATTTATTAAATAGGTGTGAGGAATACAGACTTAAAATTAAAAGCCTTACCTCCTCTGCTCCTCGTCCCTGTTCTCTTATATTGAGTGCAATTCTGTGAGCCTGTTCTTTGGTAGCCAATAAATTGACATTGTATGCTATAAGGAATTTCCTAGCCCCAGTGACGGTAGCTCCCCAAGTTGGTACAAACTCAGCTGGACCAAAGTCTGGCTTCCACTCAGGTTTCTGAAGCTATAGTGAGTTTGTAAAGAAGACAGGGCAGAACTGTTATGTGGATAGACATGTTTTCTTTAATTTTTTTTTTGTATTAGGTTCAGAATCCTTTAACATTATCTAAGTAAGTGATTCTCTCAATATTAAACACTTTGATTCAATAAATCACTGAGTGCTTATCAATAACATTTCAAAACTGTTAGAAATCTTTAGATTAATTTTTCCATTGGAAAACAATCAATACACAATCATAGCTGACATTGCTGTAAAAGTACATTTCAATCACTGCAATTATGATTTCTGTTAAAATTACACTTTTAGTGGTAGCAGCTTGGTTTGCATGGTTCTGTTGGGATTAATGTTTTGTGTCAAACAGTCTATCAAACACATTTTTGACAGCTTTGCAATTACTCAGTCTAGTTCACATATCATGCGCCACAAAAACTCCTGCATGCATAAAATTTTGTACAAATGGATACCAGATGCTCATATAGCCTGTTACTAACAAATTTGATGATAAACGAGGGAAGTTATTAGTAATTTATCAAAAGGTATAATTAATGTCAGAGTTGGGGAATAGCTTTCTGAATGTACACAGACATTCCATAACCATGTGGCAAAGTAAATATTGTGATGTTATCATGTTATCTTTGGAGATAATCTCAGGGTTATATCAGCACCATGACATCATGTATGTTTGCTTGACCTTGTGAGGTCACATATCCCTGGCCTTTCACATGTTTTCCTTTAAAACATGTCAAATTTGTCATCTTTTCTAATATCTTATATAAATACTGTACAAGGGCATGATGACTGACATACATGTATGTACATTTATGTATATCTTGTCTGTATCAAAGTTGACCCAGGTCACTGACACTATCTTTGTTTGCTGTCATCAATCTCCAACAAGACAAATTAGACTCACAACAAGTCAATGAATTCATCAATTAATAAAATGAAGAAACACTAATATCATAATACCCTATATATATACTAGGGTGTAATTACATAGAGTTACAAAAATCAAGTCATTAAAGCCTGATACCCTATACCGTATATAGGGTGTAATGACAGTTACAAAAACCAAGTCATTAAAGCCTGATACCTTATATTTAGGGTGTAATTACATAGAGGTACAGAAACCAAGTCATTAAAGCCTATATATGGGTGTAATTCATAGAGTTACAGAAACAAGTCACTAAAGGTACAAAAACAGGCAACAGCTTTTCATCTCATCAGCTCCCAAAACTACCAAGGTCATGACCTTGATCAACCTTTGACCCTGTCACTACCTCACACTGTCAAAAATACAAGAGGATTTTTACTTTTAATGAAAATTTGGACATTAGCTCTCAGATAAAGTTTATTATTTTGATTTCAAACTAACAATTTACACTGTGTGAAATATCTCTGAAACAATTCATTAGAATGAAGTATGTATTACAAAAATTTTGGTTTAAAAGTGCAAAAATGAAAGACTTGGAACTGTACAGATTAAATTGCAAAAGCCGTATGGAGACATTGAGGTGACCTGATGATCCATCGATAAAGTAAATTTATACTGTGTACACATAGAAGTAGGCAGTGTAACCACTTTGAAATATTGAGATGAGAAGGTGAACCAATCACTTGATCTTTGGTACATACATACATACATACCGGTACACATCAACACAGAACTATGTAACTTTATACATTCAAGTCTTGTATTGTTTGTATGGAGTCTGTATTTATAGGGGGATAAGATATGTCACAAACACATACACTCTGTAAACTTCAGCGTACCATGACGCCAGTTTCTGAGTAAAGCCACTGAGTGAACTGTTTACTTCCTTTATACTTTGAAAACTGTGATTATGAAAATAGGTGTAAAATTTGGTTTTTATGTTTTTTGTAAGGTGACATGAGATTGTAGGCTCAATGTTCAGTATTTATGTTCAATGTAAGGTGACAGATATATACTAGATTGAATCTAAAATTTTAACATACCTTCTCAGGTAGAGCTTCATATTCTCCAGATCTGATTTGTGGCAGTGTTTTCCTGGAATCCTCTGTAGCAGCGTTCCCATACAGATAGACTGATAGAAAGAAAAGGAACAACAGAATGAAGGAAGAATTACAAAATTTGGATAAATTAGTTGAAATTCTCTATCATGTGTTCTTGATAAAAAGAAAGAAGTGAACTAATGGAATGAAGGAAGTTACAAAATTTACAAAACTTTCAAAAAATATGCTACAATTTTTTGTTATGTGTTCTTCACCATGACAAAAATATCCATTGTTTTTTTGTTTATTTTCTGGCTAATTTTTGATAAGCTTTATAACAAATGCAAAGATTAGAAAGCTGGCGAAATTCATGTGAAAATAATACAAATACAATCAAAGTTATATTTCAGTAGTAACTGGGTATACTGGCAAAAGGTGACCAGATCAATAACAACATCTAGGAAGGAAAGAAGTTAAAAGAGACAAAAATCCAAGCAAAGTTTTGGAATAGAAAAAAAAATGCATGAAGTGTATGTCAACAGTATGTTTCCCCTTTTTATAAACAGAAAATTATTGTTTTAGTATGATCTGAAACATAGTGAAATCTACATCTGCCTTCTGATGACAAGTAATGTACAAAAAGAACAAAAACAAAGATCAACACTGTTTGTAACTTACATAAAATAGCGAAGTACAAAGTATTGGTGGAAATTTGCCAATCTGTCAGAACTGCCTACAAATTTCACTCAAAAACATTGTTTCCTTGCTTTGGCATCATATTATTCCTACAGTCTGATTATTTTAAGCTTCCTTTATCCTCATCTGTTATAATCTATAGTATTGTATATATTGTATATATCATTATAAAGTGTCAGTGAGAGTGCAATTTGCAGATTTGGCATTACCTGGTACTCCCAGTTCACCAGCTAGGCGTTCTCCAAACTCTTTAGCACAGGCAACACACTCCTCCATACTAACACCTCTGACTGGAATGAAGGGGCATACATCTAATGCACCCATACGTGGATGTTCACCTGAAATGATTTTATCAAATCACACCATGATTATCTATGGTAGGACAATCGCAGGCCTTTATAGTATTTTATGTACTGGTTCAGATTATGTACAAATTCTCTATACAGCTCTACTGATAACCCATCAATAATACATGTATATATCAATTTGATCAAATATGCATAAATTTCAATGGGTAATGGATGATTTTGTTTTAAAGCAAACCATATCAGTGTGAGTCAGAACTGCAGCTTGTGCCATAGTCTTACATTTCAGTACAAAATCTATCCTGCTGACCCTGCTCTTGTTTTGAATCTAAGTATGATAGATTATAATTATTTCATTATTAACTGCATACTGGATAATTGAGAACATTCATTGACATATTTCAGTACATAAGAAAGTATTACGTCATACATGCCACAATTTTAAATTTTGAAAATGGTGCCATAATACTTCCAAGATAAAAAAGTCTGTTTTAACTTAAATTCTTTGTTATGTTTAGAAATGACTTAATATGTGGCAAGGGCCAACAAGATCTTTGTTGTTCCAGATAACCATTTCAAGTGTAATTAATATACTGCAAACAAACATGTCAACAATTAACATATCAAAGACAAATATGTCAACAACAAACATATGAAAAAGACAAACGTGTCAACAATATCATTAGTGGGCACATTGACACAGATTTAGCGATCTGTTCAGTTAGCATCTGATATATTTCACACAAAACAGACATGGTTCTTTTTAATACTACTGTAACTGTATGTTGAAATTAAATACTGAATACTGGTACCATTTTGTAGTACAAACGCATAAGTTAGTGTAAATTAATTTTGACCTAGAACAGTCAACTGTTGTACCTGGCAGAGTCTGACATCAGATACTGTTAACATTTCACATGAAACAGACAAGGCTCTTTTTAGGCTAATGTAATTGTAGAGGTGAAATATTCACCACTTTACACTGTATGTTGAAAGAAATTTTGAGTAGAAATGTATCAAGTTAGTGTAACTAATTTTGACCTACACCTGTCAACAGTGTATAGTATCTGGTAATGTCTGAAATCTGACATACATTGTACCTTATGAAACAGACATGGCTCTTTTTAAGCTACTGTTTGAAATGGAGCATGACAGGTTATATGTACATATTAGTCAATGAAATACAAAATGGTAGAACCTGGTGAGGATAGTAATCTGAGAATGTCTAAAATCTGATGTATATTTCATATGCAATATACGTGTCTGTATGTTTTTAGGCTATGTTTAAGTGTTTCAGATGAAACATGTTGCTATGTACACGGCATGGTTTAAGCTGAAACATGTCGTCATGTACACAGCATGGTCAAAGAAATCATATACATTTTGACCCAGACCAGTTCACAGTTAGCATCTGACTGTATCTGAAATTGATACACGTACATGTTACATGCAACAGTTTGAGCTGAAATGTATACAATTTGGTTATTTTATGAAATCAACACATTTCAATATTCAGTAGAATTTGTACCAGATATTGTAAAATGATATTAATTTCGACTCAGATCAGTATACAAGTTACTGTCTAAGAGTGTTACAATAACAGTTATGGCATGGTAGCATCCAACAGCACGTTTGAAATCTGATACATTTCACATGCAACAGACGTGACTGTTTTATCATATCAGTTTGTCTCCAGCTGAAACATACTACATAATACAGTTACTGTATCAAAATGTGTCAAAAAGTAGGTATTAATTTTGATCTGGGATGGTTCACAGTACTTAGCATCGGACAGTCAGATACATTTCAGAAAAATCATGATACAGATTTGTTAAAGTAACACAGTTGGAACTGAAATATATACTAGTACAATGTGAAAGCAAATCACAAGTTTTCATAAAGCTGAAAGTAAAGATCACCCAATTTGCTTTTCTGTCAAAATATTATTGTGAAAATAAGAAACTTGACATATATGATATGGTCAGTCAAAACTAAGAAAACCAATTTTATTATCTTCAATATTTAAGAAATTACAATCTGATGATGGTAGTGGGTGGGGAAGGGGTGATATCACAATCAATATTTTTCACAGTTATGAGCAGCAAGGCTGGTAGGGAGGAAAAAGCTACCTGAGCTCTCCTGAGGTTTGGGTACAAGGTATGACATCTCTTTTAACATGCATATTTACCAGATTTTTCCTCTTTAATACCAGGGTTGCTAAATCACGGTGAAGACAATGAGTCTTCTACAAAATGCATGTAATATGCATGGCTTGTCAGGTTTAATGACATCAAAATACTTACCAGTATGTCTGGTCATATCAATAATTTGGTAAGCAACCCTGGCCCCATTGAGGGCGCCCTCCACCACAGCATCAGGAGGTCCTACGAATGTGTAAACAGTACGGTTTGTGGATACACCAGGATCCACATCCAGTAAAGACACACCATCTGTACTCCCTATGGCATTTGCTATGGCTTCTATCACCTAAACAAATGTAGATTTGAAATAAAATGATTACAAATCAAATGAAACAGAATTTCCAAGCTCAACCAACTGCTGATACTAAGAAAACTAAAACATATTGATAGTGACATAAACCCATTGTACTACACTCCTGACAACACCAACCAGATGTCAGCAAAAATTTGGGATTATTAATATTATCAATAATTTTCTGACTCTGAGAATAGTACAATTTTGTTTTCATGTATTGTATACTGGTTGTTGGAAATATTGTTAGCAGACTTCACTTCTTGTTGTTTGCTGGGTATAACCTTTGACCTGATTTATAAGCATACAAGACAATGTGTATGCATATAAGGTACATGTATCTACATGTACCTGTAACCAAAGACAATGAAATTCTCGTTACTATCTATGATGTAACACAGCAATGTCCTTTTCCCTACACATTTACATAAACAAAAAAAAAAAAAAGAAAGAAAAGATTTTTAAAAACAAAGAGATTTTTGACATTTTCCACGTAACCATCATCTTTATAAATTCATCATAACACTCTGGTCAATAACACCTTTGTCAGCAATCTAGATCCCTGGGGCCATGGACCCTGGACACTATAACATTGCACTATGTACTGCAAGTGCCAAGTCACACAGAGCTCTGAAGACACAGAAGCAAGTAGTATTTTTAAGGGCAAAAATAAGCAATGTAAAATAGCTGCAAGATATACAAGATCACACAGGAATTTCACCTAACGAACTACATGCATACTGAGTTACCAATAATTACTCTGAAATGAAATGTTACACAGACCTGTTGAGAACACAGTAGATTATTTGTGTTATGATATCCTACATGTACATGCAATCAGACTGGAAATAGATATGAATGATGTCATGATAATCCTCATACCATCCCAGGTTAGGGATTACATAAATACTGTATCCTCTTCTGGTTACTGGTATTTGATCTTATTAAATAACTTACATTACTGTGCAGTGTGTGTGTGTGTGTGTGTGTGTGTGTGTGTGTTTCACAGTAATCTGTGTCTTTCTTTCACCAGTCAAACAATTACAGTGTATATATTTAGAAATAAGATATCATGTTATTAATATAGGAATTTATATAATGTAGATTTAGTATAGAAACTATTTTGGTTTCATATTTGTTAGAAATATACCATTGCTGTGAAGATGTTAGTTTAGTAGTGAGCAACCTAACACACATTCACAGACAGACAGATAGATAGATAGATAGATAGATAGATAGATAGATATATAGATAGATAGATAGATAGATAGATAGATAGATGGATGGATAATAGAGAAAAAACAATCAAGCAAGTGAACACGATGGAAAGGCAGTGAGGAGACAGAGACAAAGACAGACACAGAGACAGATAGACAGATGGAGGGGAGAGAAAGACAGAGATACCCCATTCACAGACAACCTGACAGACAGACTATACAAATTTAGAAGACAAATTAACAAACACTGATATTCATACACTCTTCCAAAGTTGACCATTTATTATGTTAGTTAGCCTGTTCTTATGCTTAGAAATCCACTGTTTTCACATTATCATTGTAAACTAGACAAAATGAAATGAGAATGAACATAATTATTGGATCTCAAACTTAAACAACTACACTCTATGTACAAATGTCTGCTGAGATTATCAACATGTTTTTTTTTCTACATCTTATTTCATCATAGATTCAAATGCAGAGTTTAGACAACTGTTCTGTTGTGAATTTATTGGTAAGAATAAGATGCAAATTTAAACACAAAAGACTGTTCAAACACAGATGTGTTTGGACATGTTAGAATTCACCATCTTGATGTTGACTGTCAAATATCTTATTTTAAATATAAACTCAACATTGATTACTAAATCAAATAAGTATTTCCAACAGCATTTTATTCAAAACTATTAGAGCCATACATTTGAAAGAATATAGACATACTTTTTATGCAGAACAATTGAACAATGAAAGCATGTAAATTTATGCATTAAAAATCTATTTCAAGTGAATAAAATAGACCAGTGTTACCCCATAACCACAAGTATCTCTAACACTTAGTATAATGCAGGTGTGTCAAATGCTGACTGAAAAATAATATCATAGTGTCAAATTCTCAAAATGCCATCTGTTACATTTAGTTCATCCTGGTATTCTTTCATATGGAAAATACTAACTATTCATAACATTTACATTACAATAGGAGCAAATTCTTTATGCAAATATCAAAACAATAGAGAATGAATACACACAAATACTGAATGTTGACAATCTAATATGTGATCAAACAATACTACACTACTAAGATGGTATGATGTAATGTCTGGTCCTGTCGAATGTATTAATGTGCTTCTTGAAGGTCACACAGTAATTGCTAATAGACTGCATAACAGGTACTCTAACACCACAGTTGCCTTGGTTACCATTTGATTGACATTTGTTGTCAAATCTAATTGCTTAATCACAATTACTATAATGTCTGTGCTTCATTTCAAGAAAACAGAAGCTTTACAATATTCTGTTCAGTCTTAACTATACAATCAATATACATTTTTATATATATATATATATATATATAACTCGGTGAGTATCAATCTGCTAAGACAGTGCTCTATACCGCAGTGGCAGAGCGTAATAGTTTTGAGATATTTCCAAGGACATCAAAACTATATATATATATATATATATATATATATATATATATATATATATATATATATATATATATATATATATATATATATATATATATATATATATATATATATATATATATATATATATATATATATAACTCGGTGAGTATCAATCTGCTATAAGACAGTGCTCTATACCGCAGTGGCAGAGCGTAATAGTTTTGGTAGTACTGGAACTCTTTCTTGGGTGTAACTCGGAGTTTCACGCATATTGCGATCATCAGACACACATCAGACACCAAGAAAGAGTTCCAGTACTACCAAAACTATATATATATATATATATATATATATATATATATATATATATATATATATATATATATATATATATATATATATATATATATATATATATATATATATATATATATATATATATATATATATATATATATATATATATATATATATATATATATATATATATATATATATATATACATACATACATACACACACACACGCATATAATATATCCAATGTTCATTGTTGTAATATATTTAACCAAATAAAGATAATATTAAACTGACTAAATATATATATGTTAAAATAATACAGAACACTGTCTTCTGCTCTTCATGTATGCACTCCTGTGTGATATCATGACACTATGCAATTCATTTGCCTTCCTCTATTCACACCTGCAAGGTGTGAACCATTCTTTGATAATTCTTCAGACAGTCTTGTTTTCTCATAGACCCACTGGTACTAACTGGTGGTTGGGTTTTTATTTCTCCTTTGTTCCTGTTATTGTCCAGACCTAGAGTGTATGTATGAGGTCATGTTTGGACTTGTGAATGCGACCTTTATTTCACTCCTTGAATACAGTCTGCCCAGTGTGACTGAAAGGTGAACGTTCTAGATATCTAACCTCACATATATATTGAACTTTCAATATTGTTATTTTAAGCTGGTCTATTAATGTGGCCCGTTTCTGAATATGCTAATTAAATAATAAATGCCTCTTTTTAATGAGATATTTCCAAGGACATCAGAGCGTTTAATTTCATTAAATTCATGTAGTTGTTGAAAACTAGGATGTCATATTTACCCAACTGCTTGTTGTCTCTATCTAGTTATGTATTGCTATGTTATCATTTCATGTTACAGCGCGAAGCTTGGTTGCCATAGAAACAAATACACTCCGACAAGCTGATGAACATATCTGAGCCTCGCCCTGTGGTCGTGTTCACAAATTTTGACAGGACCAATTCACACGTTCGCACACACTCCACTCTTTTTAAACTTTCTTAGATCACAGGTCCACCTCCAAATATAACATAAGAAATTAAAGACGGAAGTATAGCGCGAGAAGTGGTGCGAAACACAGTGCTAACTGTCACTCGACTGTATATATTATATTCCCCGACGATCGATGTAGTAACATTACACAGTCACAGGTAACTTAGAAGCACGAAACGTGCCAGCTCATGAGCACACCACTGTTGTCCCGCTTAACAAACGTATTTGCCCACGTCGCATGTGCAAAATTGCCTTACCTCTTTGCTCTGACCTTCAGAGAAATTTGGCACGCACTCTACGATCCTTGACATGGTGGTTTCCAGGTCTGGATGTTTCCGTTTCACCTTGTAACTCGATCAGTCAGTGTGATGACGGTTGTCTTGAACTCAGGTGAACCGAAGGCTGAGTGTGTACTACGTCATAGTTTTCTGTAGATTACGTCATGGGACCATGTTTACATGACGTCCTCCACATCAGCCGTGTCAGGAAATGGTTTATCGGTAGTGGGTGACTGTATTTCCCGGCAAATCAACAGATTTCGAAGCGATCAGTGCTGTTTTCGACAAGTTTAGCAAGTATAGGTAAGTATAGAATCATTAGACAGTTCATCAACATACGTTCTTTGCCAAAGAACGTCCCTGAACAGTAAAAACTTGACCGTCACCACAAATATAAACCTATGTTTTCGACGGAGTGCAAGGTCGCCATTGTGTGTGGAGGACGAGTCAGTCACCACGCAAACGGCTTTGTTCCTCGTCTGGTAACGTTTGATCGATCAAAACTACCCACATGTCAAATACTGGTGCGTGTTGTTAAATAGACTATCCATTAAATACACCGATTCGTCGATATAGACACCGATGGCTTGTGACCCGCCTGGCATCAATTTATTTGCGCCGTTCAACATCGCAAAGGAATGGCGCAGTGCAGTACTCCAGTACTAGCAGTCAGTCGTTCCTGAAAAAAAATAATTCATTATACATACGAATCATTACAATGCCAGTTTGACAACTGTGGCAGTGCCACTCGACCGGTACACCATGTTTGAGAATTTGTAATGATATCATTTTTCTTTGGTAATGTGACGGCAAACGCCACGACGTGTCAGGAGTTATTTTGATAGATATTTCCCGGACTGGGTTCTCGAACAACTCATCGAATATTATAATGATATTCAAGTAGTCGGACTGATTGATGATCTATTCGGTAGAGTACACCTCTAGGCGCTGCTTTGTTGTGGAAATAAAAACCCAAATATGGTTGTAGCTATGATCGTCAAATACATATTTAAAGAAAACCTTATTATGTTGCTGTCATTGAAGAAGTTCTTTGACTCATAAGTAGTGTCCCCGCCAACCTTTGTCTGCCCTATTCCAAGGATGTTTGTTTTTGGGATTTACCTTGGATCATGGGTGTAGAGTCATGATAGATTATTATATTGAACATGAAAAATGTAAGCTGTTCATTCATACTGCATCACTATCAGTAATTGTCAACATCTTCATTAGATGTCATTGACTGATATTTCTGACATGTACACGTACCCTGAGTGGTGTTATTTATCAGAAGCTGTTCATACCATATGTTGATATGAACATGTTGTGAAGTATGTTGTAGTTTGAAAGACACTGCCTTGGCTTTAAGGACAGTGTACGCCCACTACATGATAAAGTAAAATAATATTATATGTTATTTGTAGATTTGTCTTTTGAAAGTACCATCACCCTAGGTGTCATATTCAATAACAATAAAACATAAATAGACAATTAGAATTACACAAAATGTTTGTAAAAAATTGAAAAATTTGACACTTACTCTTTCCTTTAATGTAGACTGGAACTATAACATTGTTTGTGCAAATAGACTGTCAAACAATTTAGAAGAGAAAAGATAAAGGAGACAATGCAAATAGTACTTCAACCTTTAAATTTCTCCATATCTCCCACCTTATCACAATATCAGTTCAGCTACACTGTACCAGTCAGTTATAGGTGTTCATTTTATTTACAAAATGTTACTAATGGCATAAATCACCAGAAATAATGGCAGAAATATGAATTCTATGTGAACATAAATTATAACATTAATGTTTATTGTTGCCAATTTCATGTATACAGGTATATTTGAATTTTGTGACAGGAGGCCCATGATTTAAATCCCTCTGTTTAAATCCCATAACCTTCTGTCACAGTAATTTATTACTGTCTTATCTATCGAGCTTTAAAGGAGTAATTTGGATTTTTTTTTGTTCAGGATGAATATCTTCTATATTTCTACCTGACAACTGTATTAGTTAGACACTGTACACAAAGCAAGCTTATCAGTCAGGTTTGCATTGAATTGGATCCTAGGATTATTGCATTCCTTAAATTACTTTTGATGAATATAAATTGGCAACAATATAGGAAAGTAGAAGAGTGATAAAATTGAGTGTTTGTCATCTAATAGTTGTGATAATGTCAATTGTCTGGAAACCAATTTACCACATCAGTATTCTGCCCTCCTCCGGATATACACACACATGGTAATTTACTTCTATATTCATAATAGCCCAATTCAGGTCTGTTTTGTAGTTTTTCCTTTCTGTCTACGTGTCTGCATATCATTTACTATATTATATGCAACTTCCATTTTATGTACTTTTCATCATTTTTGTGTGATTGTTGAGAGACTTGAGTGCCTCACTGGAATGAAGTGTTTCATTTACTGTAGTACTGTAATGTTGAGCTACCTGTAGTACACAATGTAGAAGTATTACTCCACACGTTCATGATTTATTTATCTCATTTGCATACCATTTTCTGAGTAATAGTAACTAATCTCACTATGATTGCAACATTATGCAGTGGATTGTATATTTAATGTACAAAATGTAATTCAGTGAAGTAACATTGTTCAAAATGAAAATAACTAGACGGCAATGAATCCTTTAGAACACAATTAACAGTATTGTTCAAAGTATGCCTACAAGTGTTAATTTAAATTAATATGCAAATATGTTACTGATATTGTACTAATAATGTTAATCTCATTATTTATTACTGACTCTAAAATAGATAGTGTGACACACAACATATTTTGCGTTAAATTTGAAATTATATTGTAGATTTCACTCTTCTTAGGATTGCAACTTAATGCAGAGCTGAAAGGGTAAATATTCTTACTAGTATAAAGGACGAAGTACAAAAATATAGCAACATTTTCTCAAACAGATCTACATGTAGGCTTTTGTGTAAAATTAATGAAATCTATCAAATTTGTAAATGACAGAACACCCTCCTGTATCCTGTTTGATGCAAATAAGACAAACAATAACAGAAATTGATCATATTATTAATATTCTCATGTTTCTTAATCATAATGATTGCGTATAATTTTGAAAAGGCAGTGTTATAAACATTTTAATATACAAGGGCTTACAAACCATATTGCTGTATTATGTACAAAGAGGCTCAGAGTATTATCATTGGATCAGATGTTGTAGATTATCATGTCATGTAAAAATATACAGTGTACATGTACATGTATACTATATGAATTTTTTTATACACTTGCATTCATATTTGCAGTGATGTACATTGTAAATTGTAAGCCTTCCATCAGTTTTCCGGGATAACCTCTATTCTGTTTTGCATTGACAAGTCACATCTACACCTACAAATGCATGCCTACATGTGTACATGTAACATGACATTAAAGTGGCCATATGGATGAGGATAGGGTATTTATTTTGGATTTTTAATTTTTAAAACAATTTCTTCAGGGCTTCCTACTTGAAAAATCAATGTGAAAGATGGCAAATAAATGGCAAAAAGCTAAAAAATTAGTAAAAGTTTGTCATTGTATATATAATAACAAACATAAGTCATTTTACACATTTATTCAATTCAATTCAATTAAGGTTTATTTGCATAAACTAGGCCACTGGCTTTTCGTTACATTTCACAGCCTCATAAACTTCATAGGTTCAAAGGTTACTTGACAAAAAAAGGAAATTTCACAAATAAGATCACTGTACACATCGGTAGCAATACAAAACAACAAATTATATTTCTCTATTATTTTGTCTTTTCTTAAAGGTTTTGAAAATAAATTTAGCCAGCCCAATGGTTTCATAAAAGTGTAATAGGTTCTGTTTTCTAGATGATGGGTTAAAATATATTTGGTTCGTAATTCCTCAGAGTAGGGGCATGTCAAAATAAAATGAAATTCATCATCTACCTCACTTTTAGTACAAAATTTACAAATCCTTTCATTTCTTTCTATATTCAACTGTCTTCCTTTTACACATACCAGTTGACTATCACATGAACATCTAATACGTGCAATAGCTGAAATAAGATATTTGTCTGGTAAAACTGTAATGTATTTCTCAGATTCTAAAAGTGACTTAAAATTTCTGTAGTGATAAAGTGTTTTTATTAAATGTGTAAAAAAGTAAACATTTTCCACATTTATTAATCTTTTATAATGTATTGAGAACAGTTAGGGTGAAATACCAGTACTTCTTTGAATGTACAATGTATGTATTTGTATATTAAGCTTTTACCTCATAAAACTGCAACAAATTTCAAAACATGACGTGGATGTGAAAATGGAAATTCTTTCAGATACTGAGCAAATGTACAATGTAGTTAGAGAAAAATTAATTTGAAGTTTATTTTATTACATGTAGGTATGAAATTGAGGTTTTCAGAAGTGAATGATGCTTGGAATATACATTGAACTTCTCATGTGTCCAATCTAATTATTAGATGATGTACATGTCATGATAAATTCGACACTAATTGCAATTAGTTGCAACAACTAATAATGAATTCGACAGGCAATTAAATACGACACTACATGTACATGTACCTGTCGAAAATAACAATAGAAGTGCAACTCGCAATAAGCATTGAACTTTTGTCATATTAAAAAAAGAAAAGAATCAAACCTAATACAAAAAAACCTGAATTCAATACACCTGTTATGCAAACAAAGTCATGTCATTTTCAAATGTAAATGTACATGTATGGTGGCAATGTTCAGCTTGTACTTCATTCTCGTGTTGAAATTAACTTCATTTGCACTGCCAACACTAAAATAGCACACTATGGTGAAATTTTTGTCTCCTTTTATTTTGTGTATGAAAAAGCCTGTCCAATCCGCTATGTGATTTGACCCTTGAGCATGTCATATGCCACTACACCCTGTAAGCTGTTCATTTTCATATTAAATTCGACAGATTAGATTCGATCTCTATTCCGCATCATATTTGAATCTACATGTACAAATGTAGTTGTGTTGACTTCAATACAATTAGATTAATTTGAAGTTTGATGTTTATTCCGGGCCAAGTGTCTTTGTAGTTGTCTAGTATGTCAAATAAATCCATAACTACATATATCATCAAAATTCTCTTATTGTTTGTCTACCAAAAGAATGACTGCCAATAGGTAATAAAGAAAAATTGTCTCTTTCTGTCACAATACTTGCATACTAAAATGCTGGTACTAAAATGTATGTATGGAAGGTTTTATGCATTTGATACATGTTGTACATGGAAGACATTTTCGATAACTACGAAACCAAGAAGACTGTAGAGTTTCAACTAGGCAGCACAGTGCATTTTTACATCTCACACAACATTTTTGGTACGAATTACAAACAAAATACAGACACTGATAGCAAGCACACATATAAAATGTTACATTTTATCTCACTGTGAACACAAACACTTTTATATTTTGAATCATCCTTGTTTCATCTGACAGTAATGTTGATTTGTGTTCACAGTGAGATAAAAATGTATCATTTTGTAAGCTTGTGTGTTATCAGTGTCTGTATTTTGTTTTGTCACATGTGCATATTTAGTAAATAATACATAACCACTGTACCAGTAGTAGTACATACTTGTGGAAAGATGAATTATACAAATGTGTACATGTATATGTACATGTACAAATGTATGTTTGATGCTGGCAAATGTATATTCTGTTTACGAATATAAAGGCTGTAATGTATATGTGTAAAATATTTTTCACAAAATGCAAAATATTAATGCACAAACAATTTGCATGCATCATATATAAATATATACATGTATGTATTTATATATATATATACATATGCATATGCATATGTGTATTATTCGTATTTCAAAAGTATTGTTTATGTTGACCTTGTGTAATCTCCCAGGGTAAAGTAAATTAAATTTAGATGACTTAATTGGTATCTCAGGGCCTAAACATTAATATGAATGAGATGTAAATGAAGAACACACAGCTATTACCTTGTAAATTGTTGTTACTGAATGAAGCATTTATCTGTAAGTTTTGACATACATGTATGTACTGGAGATTACTTGCACTGGTGTGTGTGTATGTGTATACTAGTGGTATTATTACTATTACATGAACATATGTACCAGAGATCACTTGCACTAGTATGCATAGTGGTATTTGCACTGCAGTGTAATACTGATAACATTATTGCATACTTGCATGTGAATAATATGCAAAGAAGGGTGCAATTGTTCAGTGTACATGAAAGTGTGTGATTACACAGTGTCATTTTTATGAAATTTTGAAAATTTTGCCATTTTGGATAAACATACGTACATTGTATAATAATAACAGAACCCCATTCCATGTTAGTTCCAGTGTGGGTACTCAGGGGTATTTCCACTCATGCTTGCAGTGTTTTCTGTTACGCTTACACACACTACTACACTTGTGAAAGCATTGGCTGTATAGAACACTGCAAGCACTCGTGCAAATACTATGCTCTTGGAGTACTCCACACTTGCTCTCTCACAATGGTTTTCTGTCATATTAGTTATTGTTTCTACATGTCTATGGAGATGAAAAACAGAAAAATAAAGATTTAAATTAATATGACTTGTGATGTAGGCAGAATTGTTAATGTTCTAATATTGCAATTTGCATGCAATTACATTATACATGCAGTAGTATCAAATGAAAATTTTCTGTGAAACATTTTCTGTTGAATTCCAAATTTTTGCTGACACCTTGTCACACATGATAAAGTCAATTGCAGTACATCCCTGATTATGCTGACGAGATGTTAGTGAAAATTTGAGATTTGCTTCTAGAAAATGTTTAACTGTGATTAGAAATTTTCAGTTGATACTATATGAACCCAGAGGCCATGAATATTCATCGTCATGCATTCATGGGACATACTTTATAGACTGTACTGCACATAAGATACATCAGCCAGCTGATGGTGTGGCATGGATGTCTGTATCTTACAGACTAGGTACACACTTGTACATGTACAGTGTACATTTTCAGACTTTCCAATTTGAAGAGAACAGAATTGTCTTTAATCTGATACAGCCATGTATTTTGACCTTATTTGAATTCTAAATTGATCATTAATTAATTATGAGATGTAAAATATGTCAATGACCCAGAGATGCTAATATGACCTGTGAAAGGTCATACACTGTCACATTGTACATTGTTCACTGTACGTGTACACTGTACTTCAGTCTGTTCTACCATAGACCCTCCACTGGTGGAGGGTCTATGGTTCTATGGCGTACTCAAACCTCAAATGAGTAGTGGGCATATACATGATGTATATAAGTGTACATTGTAGTAAGTGGTACATATAGATGGTATACTCATCTAATACAACCATGTGTACTGTTCTATTCTAATGCATTTACATGTACTTATAGGTACAGTACATACATGTATATGTATAAGTAAACTACATAAAAGAAAACACATGACATGACATCAATTTTGTATTGTTTGTCTGGTACATTTGTACATGTACATTCTGTAATCCATCCTATTGTTTGAAAGAAAGGAATTCATGGACATGATGTAGTGTTGGTGTTCAGTTTCTGACATTAAGGTTCTTCCTGTCTCATCAAAGTAAACAATATGCAGTGATCTTTGTATGGGTTTGATTTTAGATAAGTACTAATGTACTGAAATATGATTTATGATCATGGGTATAATGGCATTCCAAGACTCTGATTTCAGTCTTGTCATTCCAGACATGAATTGAGTTACTGTCTGACATGTGATATCCAGGGCTCATACTAATAATGCCATTAAAGTCACCCTAATTGTTCCCTCAAAGAAGAAGTAGAGGATGGCCTGTATTCATTTGATAAGGGTGACACTGCTGAGTACACTCCAACATGGAGGTACATGTAGGAAGGACTTCCTACATATATATGACTTCAATAAACAGAAACAGCACGGGCTACAATGTTCGTTGTAACGTAGTATTGGTTAACCCAGAGGTCAACATACAAGTCTGTGAAATCAGTTTCTGTTGATATCACCATGGTTATGGGTCATGAACAAGGCCTATTTGAACTTCAAAAATAGTACAAGAGTCATTCTTTGTTTTGAATTGTGAAGGTCAATCCATAAGGTGAGGTGAAGGGTCAAAGGTCAACTAGTGGAAAAGATGGTACCCAAGGCCTAGCATTATGGTACATGTTTTTGTGATACTATTACAATAAAATAAAATTTTATGATTGTGAACAAATGAAAAGATACATGTAATATGGAAAAATTAACTGCAAGCTTGGTTTGTGAAATTGTCAAATTCGCTTGTAGTAACTACAAATGTATATCAAATAAGAAACAAATTTTTTACAATGTACAATATGAACTGACATATCATGTCTTGTATATATGTAGTAGTTCCAAGAGCATGAATAATTAATTAACCCAGGCTACATGCAGTATACAATAACAGCAGACGAAGCCTGAGTAATTCAGACGAAATATACCAAGTAAATTATTTATGCTTTGAGTTCAGAAATACCACAAGATATATGATTCCACAGCAAGCAACATTTTTCGTTGTACATCACAGTATCATATTTTATTGTATTTCAGCAACAATTGTTCCATATTCAGTTTATACATTTGTTCAATGTTGCACTATGCAGCAATCAATAAGGTAGTTGGTAGGTGTGAAATACGTGTGAAAATACGCTTGTATATACCTGGAGGTCATGAGGTCATGGCAGAGTCTGAAATGTACATACATTTAGAATAACTTTAAAGTGTGACACACAAACAGTTTATCACCCCCCACCAAACAAACAGAGATAGGAAAGAAAATTTCTTTTATTAAAATAAATGTACTCTCCCAAATACAAATGTATGCTATGAGGACCATTATCTTTGGTGGTATATTGTCACGACCACTTAGAGCAGCAGTGCTTGACGTGTCTATTGTTTACTTGTCATTAGCTGATTGGCTGCCTGACACTGTTGTTATTGAACCATTTTATACTATCTTGAAACTGTAGATTAACGTTTTCCACAGTGTAGACAGTAAAGCCCACAAACCTTACAATTTGTGTATTGTGTACTGCTGGTATGACCCAACGGAGAAATGGTCCATTGATTGTAGTAGTCTTATAGATCTCAGCCACACATGGTGTCACACACTGTGTATGTCATTGTCAGGTCATTCAGTAGCACTCCACATACATGTAATGTTAGTCTAGTGCTATCCATTGATACCATATTGGCATCCAGACTAATGTGATGTATGCAGTGTTATCCCCAGAAAATGTTTTTGTTGTTTTTTGTTTTTTTGGGGTTAGATTTTTTAGTCGGTTGTTTGTTGTTGTTTTTTTTTGTTTTTTTTGGGGGGAGGGGGTTTGCAAAACAATGTGATTTATTGTTAAGCAGATTTAGTTCTATTGTTTTTATCATGGGATAGAATTCCAACTCTTCCATAATAAAGTTGATCAGAGATGAATCCCTGTATGTACTTTGATATGGCCTTCAACTATGGTCACACATCTTCCCACCAACAATTATACTCTGTACGCTATAAAGCCAGTGAATGAAAAGACGCGACCTTTTTGTTAAAGCGTTCATGTGTACATGTATGTGCATGTTCTTTGTACACTGGTGGCATTGCTGAGAGAGACTGTACATGTCAGTTTATCTTAAATCTCTTAAATGTAAGTAGCACAAGTGCATGATTTGATATACATGTATGTAGATATGTTAATGATCCTATACAGTCATGTAAATAGAGATGTTGTTGTCGTCATGTGTTGATTACTTGCCAGTGACTAACTGGGATAATAATTATTAAGAAATAACAGTGAAGCACAGGAGTTTCACTGCCAGTGCCAGTCAGAGAGAAGGTTGTTACACTGTAGAATTTGTTATTGACAGTACATGTACCATTCTCACCTTTTAATACAGAAAACCTTTCACTTGTCAATCTTGTCATTATGGTGAAGTATGTGTCATCTGTCATATTACTGTGAAACCAATTTAGAGGCTACATTTTTTGTAGATCTCTTTAATATATTTACTTTGCATGCACATAGAGAGCACACATACATGTACCTGTATGCAGACATTTGTCAATAATTCCTGTGTTTCAACAGGGAAAGGATAATCATAATGAGTTCTCGTAGTGTTTTATAGGTAAAACTTATATTTTGGTCAACCTTAAGATACATTTTGTAATTGAGTGTGAAAATAAAATCCAAATTGTGAAATATAAATGACATACAAAAAAAAAATATCATAAAACTGATGGTACATGCAAATGTTTTGTGATGTGAAATGATGAATGTTTCTTGTAATATCTATTTTATCCATGGTGACAGCATGACATGATGTGTGTTTACGATTAAAAACAAACAAACATGTCGATGGATTCTGTGACAGCATTTTCATCCAAAAATAATCAGAGAGTTGTAACAAAAGAAACCTTTGTAATGTTAATCATAAATAAAATTATTTTCAAGGATGCACAAGTTTGGACTAGCACAGAGACTTGGCCATCTGACTTGACATACTGGCCGAGAGACTTGGCTATCTGACTTGACATACTGACTTGACAGTATAGCCTAGAGACTTGACATACTGGCTTCACAGTATAGCTCAGAGACTTGGCTATCTGACTTGACATACTGGCTGGACAGTATAGTAAAGAGATCTGACTTACTTGTAACATAATGCTGATTTGACAGTATAGCCTCAGCCTAGAGAATTGGCTGACTTACTGAAACATACTGGCTTGACAGTATAGCCCAGAGACTTGGCTATCTGACTTGACATACTGGCTTGACAGTATATAGTCCAGAGACTTGGCTATCTGACTTGACAGTATAGCTCAGACTTGGCTATCTGACTTTACATACTGGTGACAGTATAGCCCAGAGACTTGGCTATCTGACTTGACAGTATAGCTCAGACTTGGCTATCTGACTTTACATACTGGTGACAGTATAGCCCAGAGACTTGGCTATCTGACATGACAGTATAGCCCAGAGACTTGGCTATCTGACATGACAGTATAGCCCAGAGACTTGGCTATCTGACTTGACAGTATAGCCCATGGTAGTATAAAATATTTAATGTAATGGATCAATTTCATATTTTTCAGTTTACAGTCACTTGACAGAAGTATAGTACCAGCAAATATCATAATATTCTGAAGTGTGCAAATTTGAAATATACTCATAAATCATACATTGTACATTATTAAAATGCCGTGGTTTTTTGGGAAAAATATTACACAGTACCAGTAACAGTGCACTGACACTTAAAAATATACATGTAATGTAACACTTGCAAAATAATGATGTACAAATCATAAGTTACATGTAAACCTAGACTATGGTTTGAATTCAACTTTAACCCCTTCAATACTGAAAACATTCCCGCCAAAATTGTTTGGACAAAATTCTTGTTTTATGTAAGTTTTTGGCATATACCAACTTCATTTTAGACTGGAATTAAAGAAATGTTACTTCCTAATAAAGTAATATTATTGTAATTATGAAAATATTCATATAAATTGGGTCCCCATATTATTTAAAACTCGTCTCTAGTCATGAAAGGGTTAAACATGACAAATTTAATTGTGATCATTGGTAGGTATATTGTAATAGTATTGTGTTCTGTTTTTGTTTTATAAAATGTTGGTATGCATTAGCATACCTATTGTTTTGAAGGACTAATGGGGATGAGAGAAAATTTATAAAATCAAAACGTCATTGAGGATCTACAATGTAGCTGTAAATTAGTCAATTTAGTGTAGTAGTGTTAGTCCTTGTGTACTGCACTACATACATGTGTTGTAGGTTATACATCAATCTGATTAAAATCTGACGTGATGAAAGTGGCTAGATGACTTTATTTACCTCTATTTCCATCGTGTTGTGTTGTTTGTTTTGTTCCGGGTGATCACCACCTTCCCACATCTGACCCTGTGTAATAGAAAATCTTGTCTGAATCTCGTGTTTTTGAGTAGCCAGTCAGGATGAGCGTTACATTTGCAGCTGCGCACACTGGAGAAATTGAAAAAACAAAGATACACACGGAGCATTGCATTGACGACACAACCCGTCGGTGACAGTGCTGTCTCTCCGAATAATTTTGAGAGAAGCGTGCTGATTGGTTGAAGAAACCTTTCAAATTCCTTGAGATTCAAAGGAGATTTTCTACTAGACAGGGTCAGATGTGGGAAGGCGGCTATCACCCGGAGCAAAACAAACGACCCAAAACAATGGAAATAGAGGTAAATAAAGACATCTAGTCACTTTCAGCACATGAGAGATTTTAATCAGATTGGTTATACATGTACATGTACATGTGTATGTGAATACAATCTTTTCAAAATACTACATGTACCGGTAGTAGCTGCTAAATAGCATTGTTTCCATGATAATGAATGTGGGACCCTGGGAACCCTGGGAAATGTGTAGGAAAAGTATACATAGATATGATAGGGAACCCTGGTAAAATGTGCAGAGTAATTAAGTCAGGGACGTGTATATTTATAGATGGAATAAATTGTAAACAAAACAAGAATACAAAATGTAATACTATAGTGTACATTTACATATCAAATGTACACTGTACATACTTGTATTATAGAGAATAAGGAGAGACATTGTAGTACACATTATCATCTCCTATACAAACTGTTTCCTAATGTGTATTGTATGTATGGTATCAATTGATGAATGAAAGCTGATATATTCAGTATACAATAATAGCAGAACATACATTGTCGGGGTCCCTCCTCCATTGTCTGTGGTACAATGTACTGTAGAATTTATGTATTCCCACTTTGAATTTCTCATTGTTATTTTTTATCATTCGAATCCTTTTCATATAGTTCAGTTGAAGGAATTTGCAAATTGAATTATAAATTAATATGTACTACATGTACAGTGTACATTTCAAGCTCTATCATTCTATGTACATTTCATTACTACATTTGTATTTGCCAACACGATTGTTTGTTGCTTATTTCCTCCATAGTTGCCATAACTTAACACAGGTGTAGTGACATATACAAGGTATTATACCATGCATGAGCCAAGTTGAACAAAAAAAAATGGACTATATACTAGAGGTTGTGCTACATCACGCCAATGCTTGTCTACATCACTGGTTCGGCTGTGTTCAAAATATGAGTCAGAAAGTTCAAAATTGCCATTACTTTCCCCTGATATTTCTTTGATATTACTGGCACTTGTATAATTATGTTATTTTTCTTCATTCAGCTGGAAAGTACTAGTGACCTAAGAGAAAAATATTGGGAATAACATCTAAGTACTAGAAGCCAATACATGTACATGTAGATGTATATGACTGTAGAAATTTGACACATTTCCATCTTACTCTTGTATTAATATTTTGATGACAAACATGTATGTACTTCTTCTTGTACATGTGTAGTTACTTTTTTAGATTACGAAAAAAGGAACAGGAAAATATGACATACATGTACATGTCTTGCATGCACTTTTCAAAACTGATGCTGGAGAAAGTAGGTACATGAGTAGAATTGGTAATAGTGATTTGTCATTAATTTATTGATACTTGTGTTTGGCTAGTCTTGGAAAATACTGATGACACAAGGGGTTGTACAGTTACACTCCAAACAAAGCAGTTAGGCAGAACACACTTGCATGTACAATGGGATTGACTATTACCCCTGAAGGACTGTGGGTCACCAGACAATGATGTGTGACATAAATCGTGTATAACCTAATGTCCCACATTCCTAAGGTTAAGCATCATAAATTTCCCAGACAAAAGGTACTGTGTCATTGGAAATTTATTTTTTAATACAAATTTATGTACTGTACATGAACATTATATTTTATCCTGTACATGTACAAACCATAGCTTTGAAACTCTTCTCACAGAGAGATCTTGAGATTAATAGCCACGCAGCATCTACATGTAGGCTATAAATGTAACTCCATACATGTATATTTACATAATACACATACATGTACATTGCATGTTCACACATATGACACATGTGTATGTGTATTACAATGTAAATTTTAGAAAAGAGATGATGGTGTTGTTATAGATTTTCAATTTTTTTATTCACACATGCATATTGTCCAATACTAAAATTCAGAATGATATTTTTATCTTGTGTCCTCCAAATATGACAAATACAGTGTATGCCACTGGTGCATAGCAACCTCTGGTGACACACCAAAATTTGGTGTTCACTTACATGTTATTCCCGTATTACATTGTGTACAGATTTACATGTATACAAATGTATGCATGGTGACTTGTAAGAATATGCAGTTTTCATCATTTCATCATTGCCAGGCCTTGGTGACTCTAGGATTGCCTGTGGACTGACTGGGAAAGCCTTGAGGGTTCCACATGTGACATGATACATGTAGTGAGCATGCAACAACATACATGTACATTGTACGTGTATAGCCCTGTCATAGCCCAAACCTGAATGGCATTACAGTGTATGTAGAAATGTGTGGTTGTGTCTATATGTGAATTCATCAGTATCAAAAAATCAAAGGAAAAAATACTGATGATGACACACAAAAGTTTTAAAAAGTTAAATTCGTTGTGGTTGTCTGTTCTCAACAAACTTCAACTCTATTTTTAAACACTAACTTGCCTTCACCCTGTTCATTTCTACATGTAGTATTAATCAGTTTACTGATTGTCCAGGTAAGGAGTCACAAAATGTCTGGTTGATCACACCAACACTTCCTCTAGGCTACATGACGTACATGTACAAATGTATATTACATCATCTACATCATACACACCATTTAGTGCATGTACATGTAGTACTAAACAATGTGTCCAACAGTCAGTGCACTAAAGAGTCTCACTTTCGATGACATCTCTAGTGACAGCTATATGTACAATGACAGTCTCACTGAATGAATCATAGATCATTCTGGCAGTAAAAAATTGTGACGGAGCAACACAGTTGTCTCTTTCATCGAGGGTTATAAATCTTATTGATAGAATTAGAAATGGTGAGTTCAGGTATCAGGTCGTGCTGACTGAATATCAAAGGGAAATTGACATGTCAGAACAAGAAGGTTTTATTCAGATGACCCACCGTGCCATGTGGCACAAAGCTTATGTTGTTAATCAAGTTGGAATACCTCAACAGCAGCAATGTCTGCCAAAGGTGTGGTGTACAACACTGATCAGTTTGATTCTATCAAGAGGTTTACCAGAGCTGAAGGGGATGGTTTTGATCACAAAATTGTGAAGAGAGAAGATGGTGATGAGTGGTACGATGGAGGAAGGAAAGCAGTGCAAGCAATGAATGGGGTGATAGAGATTTCACACGGATGTGTTTGCTGTGAACACACAAGTGAAGATGAAGTCGATGTAGATACTGCATATGAACAACAACATGAAGAGAGTGAAGAAGACACTAATTGGGAGATATGCAGTTGGTTTTCTAAGGTATCTGCATTGATACATGAAGACAGCATACATGTATTACACACATGTACTGTACATATATGTTGTGTTTTGGCCTTACATAATTTTATTACATGTCCATTATGTTCAATCCACACACTTTACAAGTATCGGGTGTATTTATACAAAGTCCTCATACCTGGATAATAACTTACAATACCTTCACACTGTGTTCTGTAAGTTTTAGGACTTCAAAATTAAATGGTAGCAAAGATTAATAATTGATATCTGTGTAATAATCATCAGACAAATCTGAATGTGTAATTCTATGAAAAACATAATATAATTAATTGACATGATAGTTTGACCTGTCACCAGTTATACTTACTTCACTGTCTACATTGTATTAACCAGGAAGTAGTGAACAATTGTGATAAAAGGAATAGAATTGAGTGTGAATTATGTCCTACACCATAATGAGGTATTGTTATACAGTGGTGATGACATGGCTTTGTATTTGGAGTAGGAAATAAGTTTCACCATGCACTGATCACCCCATTCAGTCATTTCTATGGACATTGCTATCCAAGATATGTATTAAAAGTTCTCATAGAATAGTGAGCTATACTGTTACTAAATGCACTTGAGATATATTCTAAAACATTTCCTGGTAGGCTTAAATATAATGTACATGTACATGTAATACAAAGTAATATACACTACATTGTATGTATATGTAGATAGAGACCAGTGAATACTGAATATAATGTACATGTACATGTAATACAAAGTAATACACACAATGTATATGTAGATATGCCAGTGAATACTGAATATAATGTACATGTACATGTAATACAATGTAAAATACACAATGTATATGTAGATATAGACCAGTGAATACTGAATATAATGTAATACTATGATGAAGACTTATCTGTGCAGTTGAATAAATACAAATAAATTAAAACTTTGTACTGCACCAAAATACTTGGATAAATCCTAGCTTTCAACCTGAGTCTTCAGGTCTTCTTCAGGGATGTGAAATCACACATTGTTTACACATGCTGACTTCAGAATATTGTCCCAGACAGATGGCGGTAAAGTGCATCGGCCCGTGGATTTATCCAAGTATTTTAGTGGAGTACAAAGTTTAAATTTATTTGTAACAATGTAATACAATTTAATATTTGCAGTTGTAATATTGTCACAATTCAGTCAGTAGGCTCGTATGTACAGTATAAATAAACCATAAATAATAATAATAATAATAATAATAATAATAATATATATCTCAATCTACATAGCAAAACAGGATGTAACAAAGAAAAATGAATTGATTGTGTATGTTATGAACCATGGATGTATTGGGGGAGATACATATATGGTATGTGTGATAGTAACATGATTGGGCTTGTAAGTACAAATTTCAGTCAAAAATATGTGCACCTGAGTTCTCGTCAGTATTCTTGACACAGAATGTTTGACCAGATCATTTCTTTTCTGTGACTAGGGTTCTGAAACCATTGTAAATAATACTGTTTAGTAATTGGATGTGAAATTTAAACCAGGTTTTGTTGTTACATGATACACTTAGTAAAGGTGGTTTCATTGAATTCCAATTAGTGAAATGAAGCCACTTCTGTGTTACCTGTATGTACATGTACAATGGCTTTCACCTTTGTATACATTTTGTAAATGTACTTGCAAGCATACATGTAGATGTATGTACATGTATACATTGACATTGAATACATGGACAATGTACAGTTTTGTATATACTACTACTAGTGTGGTTTTGATACTATGTATATTCAGACTGGCTATGCATTGTACAATGTACATGTATGTGCATGCATGTGAACATACTTATATGCACGAACATGTACTTTGTAAATTGTACAGTATGTTCAGTGTACATCATACATAATAATATAAGTGAAAAGAATCATATGTCCTTTGTTCATAACATGGTATTGTGTTCCCAACAGATTATAGTTACATTATACACATACTGTATGATATCTGACTTGAAACATATCCATTTTACCAAACCTGGTACATATACATTATGTATGTTCTGTCATTCTCATTACATACTATGTAAGGGGCCGTGTACAATAGTACCCCAACTCGTAACCCCTTCTTGGTCAGTTGTAAATATCACAACTGTAATATCTTCCTCCAAGAAACAGGTACAGTAGTACATATACATTTCGTAGGTTCAAATAAGATACATGTAGGTGAGATGTTCTGTGATTTGACACCCCCACCCTTTTCCCATCTATCCTGCCATCTGTTCCCCATGCATAATGTGTATATTATAGGTACTTGTTACTTATATTTCATATTCATACACTACTGTACTTGCTACATGCTATATTCACGTGAGAGTTACAGAAGTAGACCTGAAAATCATATTTCATTGACAAAAAAGCAATGTTCTAATGTTGAAATTCTTCAAAACAAATCCATTTCACACAGAAGTTGGTCTGTAGTTGTACATGTACATGCATATACAAAATGTAGGTAATGATCAGTGTATATATATATATCATTAAAATTATGCTGCTGTCACACAGAAGAACCATGCATGCATACATGTATAAGTCAATAAATATACATTTTGTACATGTAGAGCAGAAACAAGTTTCTTCTGCATGTACATTGTACATTGTACATTGTACATTGTAATTAAAAGCATTCTGGCATGCCTGCACAGATGGCACGGATTATGTCTAGTTGTCACGAGTTGTCATGTTTTCTGAATACAATTTGAGGTTTAAAATACAGTGTAGCACTATATATGATATTAATATGTTGGCGTGTTTTGTGTTAAAAAATCCACATTTACTGAACATATGTGCAAGATTCTAAGCTGTCAAAATTCTCTATTTAATCAGATTATCCTGTTTGAGTCTTGTTTCTTCTCAATTTTTATGTACAATGTACACGTGTATACCTTATTTATTGACGTGTTCATATCCGTTGACTTTTTTTTTGTATAGTTGTATATTTCAATTTTTGACATCAATGGATAATCAAATCAGATCAATCAATTTATGCATATACATTTATAGAAATGTAATTCAGTAATTTCTTTGTCTCTAGACATGTTATTTTTAATTTTTAGCAGCATGACTAAAAATGAAAATGCTAACCCAGAGAGCTAACTAAATGTATCCGGTACAACATATTGAATACATGTAGCCAAGTGTCTGGACTATTAAAACCTGGGTGACTGAGATTCTAAGAATAGAACTCTTCAGAAATCCATATGGTTTCCTGTATACTATTACCTTAATAAATATACAATTCAATGTACATGTAACTCTGATGGGAAACAAAGTTACATGGATACTATTTCGTAGTAGATTTCACCTGTCTACAAACTATATACAAACTATATAATACATGAATTGTATGTAATTTAGCAAATCTCAAAGAAACAAAATATTTTCCTCCATAGCTGCACCCACCCACCCACCCCACTCTCACAGACTGACAGTAAATGATTGGATTGTCTGTGACAAGTGAATGGGTGTGCATAAATGTATGGAATATCTGGAAACAAATATAAAGAATGATCTAATCCATACAGTACAGAGACGTACGTACGTACGTACGTACGTACGTACGTACGTACATACATACATACATACATACATACATACATACATACATACATACATACATACATACATACATGTACATACATACATACATACATACATACATACATACATACATACATACATATGTACATATGTACATACAAAGAGACAGAGACAGACAGAGGCAGTGATGTTTGGGTTGATTGGAGGGATTTACACACATGTAAGATGTACATACACATGTACATACAAACATGTATATCTAGCTGGACAAGTAGCCATGTGAAATATTGACTGTAAATTTTCATATTTTTTCATATTTTTTTGCTACAGGACAGTGAAACCATGCCACGAGTTGTGAAACGACGTCAGGCCGACACCCAGATGTTACAGCAACTGTGGGAAGGCATCCGTGTGATTCGGGAACAAAAACAAATTGCCAACCTGGAAAGAATCACCAAGTTTATGTCAAGAGAATATCATATCAACCCAAAGGATACACAAAGACAGTTGAACTATGGAGTCAAGGATGGCTTGATAATTAAAGAGATCTCCAAAGGAAACAAAGGGTCTAAGATTGGAATAGAACAAGAAGGGTACTGGTGTATTGAACAGCCAGATGAATCAGTATGTACTAGTTCATGGGGTACTTGGGCTATTAGTTATAGGGGTTATGTGTGTGACAAACAAACAAACAAATAATGAATGCGTGTACACAATAAGCACATGTCACATAGGTTTATGTCAGTATAGAATATGATGGTGTTTAAGAAATAAGTGCTCAGTCTGGAATTGAATGTAATGTATATGTACATGTACATATACACTTTTTCTTGTACATTTATGTATATGTGTGCATATGCGCGCGCACACACACACACACACCCACATGACTTACAATGTATATATAGGGTATAGAAAAATTAATTATGATAATTACAATTCATAGATAGTTAATGAATTTTATGAATTTGTTGTCATCACTAGACAAAAGATGACCATGACTGGTACTGTTTTGAGTGTCATAAATCGGGAGAAGTTATCCGTTGCCATGGCTGTTTCCGTGTTGCTCATTCCAAATGTCTGGAAAAGAGGAAAGAACCAGCACCAGAACATGGCCATTGGTACTGCTGGGTTTGTGTGGTGAGTGTTAATAACTTAAAGGTATACATTCAAACCTTTGATATGCATCTAATGAACTTCTTAGTCATTAAACTGCCATTGATTATAACATTTTGTAATATTACATTCAATTGTGCCATGTGTACTCAGCTGATATATAAATACATGTAGCTTATAAAGAAGTGTTTATTAAATCCTGTGGCTGAACAAAATATTAAATCCTCCTTATTTGTCTTGCAGGCATGTCGAAAGAAGAATCACACCATTGGACGATCAGAACTTAATAAATTACTGGGGTTTACTCTTTTGAGGATGAAGGAAAAGGTAGGGAAAGTACGAACACTAAACTAATATCATAAATTTGAAAAGGAGTTAATTATGTATACAATGTTAATTCTTATTATTATTTATTATTAAACTTTATTTCGGGAAAGAAAAGAATGCAAACACGCTCATAAACATCCGACAGATAAAAACTCTCCATAAAAAAACCAGCAATTTAAAACAAGTAAGAACATGAGCAGAACAAGGAAAGATAAAGATCGTAATTAATTACGACAGCTTTAGTCAAATAGTAAAAGAGATAAAAATTCAGCAAAAGAATGAGCAGAACAAGGAAAGATAAAGATCATAATTAAGTTATTCAAAGTTAGTCATACTATTGTGCAAGTTAGATGGTTTGATATGCAAATGTTAACATTTTATGAGCGAATCAAATTGTTATGCAAATTAGCTACTGCAGAATTCAAATTTATGCAAAAGAGAGGAAAAAGCTCTCGTAATCTCTTTCATCACTAGCCTCAGTATTGTTTTGGCAAGGGTAGATTTAGAGACGTTGCACGATGCAGGTTTGGTGAAATGGACTTTTCTGGATCTCTAAAGCATCTCCAAGAAATGCAGCTGAAATGAAATCAGGCTTGTCTTTGTTCCCAATAAATGTTATCCCTGTAAGTCCTATCTTTTCCAGGTGTTGATGGAAAGGCAATTACATATTGGATGATGTGGTAATCAATTTCTTGCAAATATTGAGAAATTATATTATGAAATACTTTTTGAGATGATATTATGACCAAATGCAGTTAGACTTTATCTTTCTGAAACTACATTTCTCCTCTAATATTTCAGATCAAATTGAAAATAGTTTTGAAAGTAAATTACTGAGAAGTATTGTCTGCCACCCCCCCCCCCCCCCACCCCACAAAAAGAAAATGTAAAATTCAATATGTCATTATTTGTGCAGTCAGTGCTGAAGTAATTGCACCATATTGATCTCATACAGATATAAAAGACTAGACTGAAACTCACATATAGCTAAGAATGAAACAGATGGTCACACACACACCTACACACATATATGCACCAAAGAAACTTATGAAATCTGTTAGTTAGAAACTAACACCAAACTAATCAATATTATCCTTGAGGACTAAACAATTCACATCGTAAAAACTGTTGAAGGCTATGAAAATTATGAACTGACAGTTATGTATGATTTGCAACAAGATAGGGTGAAATGCATAAATTGTGAATTTGATGTAATATTTTGGTGAGAATCACCCATCAGAATCACTTGACTAGCAGTTCTATAATAGATGTAGGCTTATTGATACAGTCAAACCATGCAATGACTAAATTACTTATTGAAAGGAGATAAAAACAGTGATGGAAATAAACCAATAATTCAAATACTGTAAATGTTTTTATTTTGCCATATGATAAATTTGGTAGGATATCAATTTAGGACATGTCAGGTACACTTTTAATTTGACGAACAAGTATTTGTAAATAACATGCCTTTGGACTGCCATATTCAGTGATGCTATTATTGACAACTTTCACAACAGTTGAATACAGAAATATGACAACTTGTAAAGTATGGTAACAAGACTTACATGTATATGTATTTCCACGGATAAAGCTTTTGTGCGTATTAAGCTAAAATAAATCCAGTGCCAAAAAACATAATTTTCACTATAGTATAAGTATTACTGGTTACTAGGTCCATTTTCACAAAATCAGTTTTTTCAAGCTGTGTGTTATTTAGCAATGTTGAAATGTTTTATTATGAAGTGATGTAAATGGAGAGCAACAGAGTTCAAACTAATCTTGTTCCAACAATTTCCTATTCAACAAATTTGAATTTGTTAAGGCCAATTTAATACTTCTAACTCAGTATGAACAATTTAAACCTAATTATTACCACTAATACTAATTCTGCAAACGGAAATTGAACACGTTTAATGTAAATATGTATAACAAACTCAACGGTTTCTTTTAATTTCATCTCGACATACAGGTATTTGAATTTGAAACACCTTTAAGATGCAATTGTTTATTGGCCCAACACACTGGTGTTTTTATTTTTCAAATTTGTGTAAATGCAGCCAAAAATAATATGTAGAATTGAAGGTGAATGTGAAAGTCTGCACAGAATATTATTTCTATATCCAGCAAAACTGATTGATGGTATAATCAATATTTGGGGACTAATGTGTTTTCTGGCAAATTTAAATACTAAGGGAGTGCAATATAGTTAATAATTTCAAAATATCGCATGTTTTGTTTCTTCTGTGCAGGCTCGAGAATTGTACAAGAAATTAAATCTAAAAGACACACCATACTTCTACTCCTTGATCCATACTCACACTGACCTCAGCTCCATGCAACAGGTAAGAAATCACAAACAGATATGCCATTTAGAGGTAAGAAATCACAAACAGATATGCCTTTTAGAGGTAAGAAATCACAAACAGATATGCTGTTTAGAAGTAAGAAATCACAAACAAATATGCAATTTAGAAGTAAGAAATCCATTGCAAACAATTGTGGCACTGATAGTTGGCAGCATAATACAGTGTTGCAGCCAGAGGTTTTTTTTGGGTCATTTGACACACATTTTTTGGACCTGACCCACAATTTTGGAAGTGACGGGTCATAGATGACACACACTAAAATTGTATGCAAATGTATTTAGCAACATGACCATGCGAAATTATCGCATACATTGCATAGATAACAACAGGGTTGGATAGGCAACTGGATAATCATTCAGCAAATACCTAGCATTGATCAACATGTGGGTAAATATTTTAAAAACTGTACAGTTGTACTACAATGCCATTGGCGCTCTTTTTTATAATGTCCCCCCAAAATTTATAATGACCATGAAAAATGAAAGTCTTGGGACACTATGTTCCACTCTTTCAAAAGGCTGGCTGCAACACTGCATAATATACAATAAATAAGTACATTTTACTTTTCCGTCAAATTGTGATTGAACAACAAAAACATTGTAGGGGAAAGTCTATGCATATATCCATGTATAGATTTTTCTGATTTTGTTTTGTATGCTTCGTCATATTTGAAATGATGATAGTTATGCAATGAAATGTTTTGATTCAGAAGGTGATGAGATTGTTGTTTGGCGAAATTCATTTTGTATAACTTTTCTTAACACAGAAAGTAGACGACAACAAATATCGCAGTTTAGAAGACTTTGAGGGTGATGCCGATTTGATGCTTCATAACAATATCGTATACTATGGATCTGAAAGTGAACGTGTAGAGTTATGTGAAATGGTAGTTGAAGACTGCAAACATGATGTAAGTACTTTGAAAAATACCCAACATTTTCCTTGTGTAGTTGTCAGGGAAATAAAATTGTCAGTGTACTTCATAAATGAAATTTAAAAAATAATAATATTAGTGGTATAATCAGCCAAAAACAATTAATCAAACTTTTGACCGTTCATGTATGTATTCATTTGTATGTGAAACTTGTTATTTACTTCAGTGTCAAATAAGAAATATGATATTGCATAATTTTGTAAAATATAGATAAATGTTATAAAAGCTTATAAATAATTGAATGTCTCGGTTTCGTACGTCAGTGAGATCACAATAAACCATGATAGGTTAAAAGTCAATATATTTTGCCATTAAAGATACAGTTTACATAAAAACAAATGTATGCAGCCTGGCAAATTCATGTACATCTCACCATCATGTGTTAGCAGCTAGAAGGGTCAATACCTACACCCAACCCTACACTGTATGTTAACATTAGCCTACCTCATTGCTGACACTGAGCTGGCACTAACGTTTCACCAGTATTTGATAGTAATCTGGTGGTGAGGAGGTCATACCTCCACCATCCGGGTGTTGACAGCATGTTGCCACCAGGCAAATAGCAAAGGGATTCTTGAATTATACTAGTAATTGATACAATTCGATCCTAACATATGCAGATTTATAACCATGTCCTTATCAGAATAATATGATGATGGATAGCTATTTTTGAGTACAAATGCTGAAATTCTAGATACAGTATAGACCATTGTTATTGTAATTGACATTATTGTTTGTTTATTACCCTACAGTTAAGTGAAATAAAAGTGTGTAAGGACTGTTACAAGATGTCCAACTGTAGAACATCAAAAGATTGGTTTTGTAGACCATGTGTGAGTATATAAAGACACAAATTTATTTTTAGAAATTACACGACTTAGTTTCTAAACTATGAAATGTATATAAATAGTGCATTAAGTGTTTTCAGCAAATGATTGTAGTGCATTACTGTGTGAGCAATTCAATATTTTTGCTGAGTGACTTTCAAAATCTCTACAGCTTGCTACCTTTTTGCAAATTGTTGTTAAATTTCTGCCTTTTGAAAAAATACCAAGTATTTACCGGAAACAGTACATGTCTTTCTGATTAGCTGACTTTATAATATCTAACCCCTGGTTGTTGTTGGTACTGTGTTCACTGTTATGACACACTAGTGTAATGGTATGAAAGCATGTTCTTGACAATTTAATTTTAATTTTTTAATTTTAATCATTTCACAGTAAATTTTAAGTCTATGAGATGCAATATATTGATTGGGTTTGATCACTAGATGACCATACATGCTTGAGCAAGAACATAAATATTTTGAAAATACAAAATATATGAAAAACTGTAGTTATTGCAGTAACAGCTGCTGCAGTGTTAACAGATCTTGTACATATTCTGCAGATAATTTTTTAGATACACTCCATTTCCATTTCAGTATATAATATGTAGTTACATATTATATTTTCTCTATTGCAGTCAATCACTCATGAGTTGGTTTGGGCACAAATGAAAGGTTTTGGCTTCTGGCCAGCAAAAGTCATTCAGAGAGAAGGCGACCGGGTAGATGTGCGATTCTTTGGAGCATTACATCAAAGGTGAGTCAGATACACAAAACAGACTTTATGTTAATAAAATGCCTCTTTTGTTCATGTGTGTTGTTATCCAATAAAGTACATTAAATATATTTTTTTTAAATGCGTCTGAAGGAATGTAAATACAGAAATACCAACACCTAGGTATTTACATGTATGTTTATGTCTAAAGATGATTTATGGCTGGAGCTAAAGGAACTCTTACCAGTGTTTGAACTTGCTGTGGTGTGAATCTGCTGCAGTAAACTTGTATAGTGTTTCCATTTATTGTAGATGTCTATAGAATATTGAACTATGACATTTGGAATTTATTAGCAAAAAGAATCAAATAATAGTTCATAATTCACCATTCCCTGTTATTCCATTCCTAACTACATGTACAAATGTATGGTGTTGATGCAGTTAGCTCCATCAGTCCGTCCATTTGTGCATGCATGCATGCATGCATGCGTGGGTGTGTGGTGGGGTGGGTGGGTGCATCCATCTGTCCATCTGTATATACGTCATTTCTCAGACATGCAATTTTCCTGCATTATCATAGATACCATGTTGTATTTATTTGTTGCCACCAATTTCTTTTGACTAATGTCTACATTCAGTCGCATAACTCACGTCTGCATTCAGTCACATTGAAGTAATTTATATGAGGGGGCTGTGTGTTCTACAAAGACTTGTTTTCTCATCACACTAAACATGGAGAGCTGATACATGTATACTTAGGACACAGAAATACAATACTACTTAATAGTGTACATGTATCAGTTTTAGTTATTAAATGATTGGATTGTTATTACTGTACAGCTTGAATCAATACAGTCTGGTACCAATTAGTGGCAAGATCAGTAGTTCAATGTATGGATGGATAAAAAGCAAAATTCTTTTACTTATAGGCCTCAGGAAAAAATAGTTCTTTTGTTGACACTTTATTTTAGTGCTGTGCATTTACTATACTGAAAATTCTTCCATTTCTGAATTTGATGACATTTTTTTTAGAAATATTTGTATTTAGGGGTACAAAACAGATCCATTGAAATGATATCATTTTGTAAGATGAGAATTGAAATGTCTCAAAACACTCCCCCCCCCCCCCCCCCCACCACTGTAAAAGAATTTAGTTTTTAATCCTACATTGAATTATTGATCTCGCCCCTTTTTTGGTACTAAATGTCAACTTCTGGCTATGTATTGCTTTATTAAAATCATCAATTTGTCGTCACTTATTCCATAAGGTAGTGATTAATAGGTATTGAAATTCTGATGATTAATTTTCATTTTGAAACTACTGATTAATTTTCATTAATTGATGTAACATCAGGTATTTATTTGATGTTTTCTGACATCTCATTAAATTTTTTGGCAATTCACATATGTCACCTTTGATAATTACATATTTACTAATCACATGTTTTGCTGATTCATTTCACTGACGAATTCACTTGACATTTTACTCACTAATTATTTTTTTTTGCTACTCATAATTTGCTGACAGCAAATTTTTCAAGAAAATGTTATTGCATATAATATCATCCTTTCTTTGACTTTCAGATTAGAAAAAATGTTGAAAGAGAAACATGCAGAATTATTTTTAATAGGCTTTTTAAACATCCTTAATTGGCGTTATGATACAGCATAGTGCCAATCAA
The DNA here is from genome assembly GCF_964340395.1 of Glandiceps talaboti. Classification (NCBI taxonomy): domain Eukaryota; kingdom Metazoa; phylum Hemichordata; class Enteropneusta; family Spengelidae; genus Glandiceps; species Glandiceps talaboti. The sequence continues at coordinate 24,762,961 of NC_135552.1, forward strand.
ACTTTAATTCACTTTTAGGCATAGACGTTGGACAGAGTTCCTCTCCAACTTCTTTGCTTTAAATATTTACTGTGAATTTACCATGTATATAATAATCAAATCATTGATTGCATGCCGTGTTATACACACAATATTGTCACATGATAACATCTTGTGAGATAGTTTCAGGGCAAATTATATACTTAATTGCTTACACTGTCCATGGCAAATACTCAATTAAAAATAATACTTCCACAAGAATTGCAATTTATGAAGATACATATTTTGGCAATCTATTAATAAATAAACGTTCTAATTACAAAAACTAATACTGTAATAAATATAATCCTATCATATATTAAGCATTCATTTGGCATATGTATTAATTTTTGTAATGGAAATAATATAGCCCTCAATATGAAAAAGCTTATAGACTTAGCATGTAATAATAATAATCTTTATTTATACTGGATAGTTCTTTAAGTATATAAACACTTGTCTCCCAAGAAGTCCAGTGAGGGCCATCCCTCAGGGTTCAGTGTTAATGCAGGAGGAAACTGGAGTACCCGGGGAAAATCTGCGTTGTTCGGTAGAGTCAAACTGAACGACTCTCTTCTTACTTACAGTGTGGTAAATTTAATCAAACCCTGAATGGGTTTGAACCCTGACTGCAGTGGTAAGAGGCAAGTTGTTTAACCACTCGGCCATTGACAACCCAATTCATGTGCCACTTTTAAATGGACCCAAAGGTGAAAAATTACCATACTACTAAAATATTTAAGTGCCAAAATATGTGTTTACAGTAATCACATGCTTATTCCAAGTTTTCTGTTGTCAATCAGGGCATGGATTGCAGAATCTAATGTTAGAGACATTGGTACAGATATCAAAAAGATGAAAATCAAATCCACACCTGGCTGGCATAATGCTTGCAGAGAACTGAAAAAACACCAGGGTCTCCTGTCAGCCAAGGAGAAACCAGTGAAGAAAGAGAAAGACAAAGGAGAAAAATCTGATAAGACCCACAAAACACATAAATCTCATCGTAGTAAGAAAAGACCCAGAGAAGCAGACACCACTGAACAAGATGATGCTATTTCAAGTTCTAATGGTGACCAGCAGGTTAAAGTTCAAGTAAGTACAGGCAATGTGACCCCACGGCAGGTAGTGTGACTGCCATATTCATAGAGGAAGCATTGAACAAAATAATCTTTGTATACCAAAAAATTAATATGTATCTTTTACATTTATGTAAAAACACGTGAAACATGAATGGATAAGATCAGCTCTCTGATAGAAAGTACTGTGATATATCATACATCTTTTCAGTTCAGTGGATTCCATTGTAAAGTAACTTAAGGAGAAGCTAATTTAAACCCCAAAAAACACACCACACGTTTTAAGTGCATTATTCCACAACATACTCAAGGTATTGCAGAATTATTACACCTGCCACTGAGTTGTAATAATGACGCTGATAGAATGTAGTTTTTGGTGCGTTAGGCACACTGGCTTAATGTTTGGAATACCAATTACTTTCTAGTAGGCACCCATTTGACATGACTGAGTGAGCCAAAGCAATTTTAGTGTGATGTGAATTACAAAATCACTCATGGTTTTTAGCCACAGATGAGATTGATGAGATCAAACAATCATCCAGATAATGAGTTACCCACACTATGAGCACTCCAACTAAAGTAGTTGTTCATCCACCAAATTGTTGATATGTTTCAAAATGTAAAGAGTCAAAAAAGTTAGATTATCAAGTTTATTTTAAGGAGACATGGTGATTATACATTTGTATGTGATTACGCTATTGTTTCAAGCACATTTCTTAGATAGCACTACCAGACAATTGTTTACTAAACATCAAAATAATCCTCAGTTGAATAATGAATATATCTGGTATATCACTATTTTCTTCACATTGATTGCAAATATTTGATTCATTAGGCCAATGACAATGTGACCTCCAGTCAAGATTCCAACCAAGGCTCACCCATCAGTACTGAAGCATGTCCTGCTAAACGGGTAAGATCATAAATTATCAGTACCTGTAATAGTATTTTACCTCTAATGCTAGAATGTCAAAATAGAATGACATCACTGGTTCTGATATGCTATAATGTAAGTTGAATAGGTTGTGCAGAAGTCATGTTGTTGACCAAAAACTCAAACCATTGCATTCAAATGCTAATGATAAACATCATATATAATGGCAGATTTGTTTGTAAATGATACAAATATGAATAACAATTTGTGTTTGGTGAAATTTCTATATCAAAAGAACAAAATTTTTGGAAGATATGTACAGCTATATTGGTTGCTGGTTGACATATACAACTTATAGATTTGTATATATGTGCTGCATTTGTTTTTAGTGGAATTGTATATAATCATAATTTAATGGCGAATTGAGACAGTGTATTGACAAATTGAATATTATCAACACCCTCAATGTTATGTATGAAGTACACATTTAAAATAGTAACGAACTTGAGATGTAAACTGTGATATAAGGCAAAAGTAGCTGTCTTTGAAGGCAGCGATAGATAGCAGCAGTGTGCAGGTACATTGTAGTTTGATCCTCATCCCACACAATTCTAGTCTTATGTCATACATGTACTGTCTTCTGAGGTTGACAATTTTTATCACTACTGTAGACAATAATGTTTGAAAATTAGATTGGACTTTATCACACTCATAATTATAATATTTATATGTTTATGTACAAGTAAATAGTGTAGTAAGAATATAAATACACAATGACCAACAACAAAAGACTTTAATGTAATGAAAAAATGAAATGTCAAGTCCTTAAGGTATGAACTGTATGCGTCTGTATATATTTAACAGTATACATGTACAAAAATGGCCCGAATAATAACTACAAAAAGAGCTCTATGTACATTTATACTTGTATAAAACTAGATGAATATGAAAGGTAATGGTAAACATCTAAAAATAAATGAGTGCAAAAAATGACTTAACAAACATCCAAAAATAAATGGGAACGTAAGAGGCTGGAAATGTCCAAAAAGATGTTTGGTGCAAAAATGGCTGTACAGATAAATGCAAACAAAAGTTGCTGTTAACATCAGAATATAATTGGCAAATATAAAGATGTCACTAGATGGTCAAAAATTAACAAGAACAAAAATGTCTGTAAATGAGAAGAATTTGGAGCATTTCAGGCTTTATCTTCCGTCAAATGAAATGAAAAATGGTAAAAGCAGTTAACATCTCTGGACTAATAAAGATGGCATGAAATGACAGATTCTGAAGTTTCAGTGATAATTTATATTCCTTTGAATCTGACCTTAAATGAAATTTGATATTTTTTCTATAATTGCCCATGATTCAAGCCCTGGTTCACACATTCTTACCATTGGCACCATAAGGCTGAGATCAGATCTTTCATTTGTTTTGTACCCACTTTTTTATAGCACTATCAGAAAGCAGTTTGTTCATCACACCTAAATTGTAATCATAATGCAAACTTGACCTTTGACATAACACAACATAGGACTAATCATTCTTTGGTTTGTATTACAATTTAGCGGAAGACATCAGCCAGCAACAGCCCTCCCCAAGAGCCCAGTCCTCCTGAGCAAAGTCCCCCTGCCAAGTGTGACTGTCATGAAAAGTACACCAGTATATTTGCTGATTTCAAAACAAGATTAGAACAGGACCATCATAAAGAAAAGGAGGAAGCCATCACTGAGGCTCTGGAAAAGGTATGTGTCTGCATTAATGATGGGATGATGGAATTTTGCACAGTTTGATAGGGATTATTATAGAAAGGTCTTAGTTTTAATTGGTTGGTACATGTTATACATGACTTATTGAAAACCTGAGTGAAAATTCATTTGTGGTCAAAATAATTTTGTACACATTTGATATCAAGGTTACAGTAAGTATTATTTCCCAGCCAAGATGAACACAAAAACTTTGTCTAGCCCAGCCTGCACCGGAACAATGTCCTAGCTGATTTTTGAATTTGTCAATGCAGTTTGGCAAAATGGCAAACTACATGACATATACAAAAATGTACATGGATATATCAATTTATGAGAGAGAAAAGTTATTTTTAAAAAAAAAACTTTTTATCTACAGATGAGAGCAGAAATGGAGGCAGACAAACAGCAAACTATATCAAGAATAAAAGATACCATGATGGCAGAGATAGACAGGACAAAGAAACAAGCCAGAGAAAAATGCCAAGAAGAATATATTGAGGAAATGAAGAAAATGGAAGCCAAACACAAAGAAGATCTCTCTCAAGCTAAGAAAAAACAATGGGTATGTGTTGGTGAAAAAATATAACCTATTAACTTGTAGAATATTTCACAGTAAAATTTTAGAGCTGTCGTTAATTAAAGGTTATATATCAAATGATTTTAACTATTTGATTCAAAAGGAATCCCACATTTGTTAGGGATTTTGTTTAGTCTTGGAACTGTGTATTGCCATAGATAGGGTACTTTGAATAGGGTTCATTTGAAGAAATAAATGTACAAAGTAATAATTATATCTCCAATGTGGTTTCATAGACTCAATCTTATGATCCATGCTCACTTCGTTTTGTATTTTGACCATACAACTACTATCTCCAAATTCTTCATTCAGGCCTACACACCTTGGATGGTAGTGACTTGCTCATAAGTTGGAGAGACAAAATTCATGGTTTGATCTTCTTTTTTTTAGTGCATAAACTGTGAAGAAGAAGCCATGTATCACTGCTGCTGGAACACGTCATATTGCAGTATCAATTGTCAACAGATTCACTGGCACAAAGAACACAAGAAACTGTGCAGACGAAAGAGATAGACCCGCTATGAAGTCATGTCAGTGGGGTCAAAGGTCATGCCACAGGGTTAGAGGTCAAACTTAAATGTCAATCTGATGGACTAAATGTAGATGTGACAGTTTTCAGTTTCATATAGATGTAGATTTTATCAAACTTGGTGACTTTTTGAAAATTTTAAAATATTTGTGTGTCACATGCATTTGTGAGACACAATTTATGCTGCCTTGATCTTTATAAATGTTTGAAATTTAACAATGAGAAATATTTTGGACCAGAAAACTAATCATAGTAATTTTTCCAAGTCAAAGTACCAAGCAAGGCAATCTAGCCAGAGTCAGTTATTCACTACCTCTAAAAGCAGATGAAGAGAAGTACTGCTTTGTTCAGCACAGCTGTTGAATTTGTAAAGACCAAACAGTTGAGTGATTAGTAACTAGATATGCAACTCATATCCATACTTCAAAATGTGTGGTGTTGAGTCTGTATGGTTGAGTCCAAGACATTCTTTGCAGTCTTAATTCGTAGTTTCAGTCTTCATAACATAACATTCCAAAACTCCATTTATTTATTTATTGCTTATGAAACCACTGTCTCTGCTGTACTAGATGTCAGGTCATTGAAAGCCATACTAACACAAAAAAAAACAAAACATTGAGTCATTATCAACATCTCAAGCCCAACCATACTGAAGCCACTGTCTTCTGTAGTGGCTGCAAAATCAGGTCGTAAAGAGATATACGGCGTCACTACTCAGAGACCAATCAGACATAATGAAGCAGCACTTCTGACACTTTGCTTTTAGATGCATTGAATGATATTTCAAAGGTTCTTTACCAATATAACAGCAGTCAACCAATATTTTAACGAGATCACAAAAACAATACCTGTTCTCCTGGAGCATAGTATCAGATTTGACCATACATTAGTTGTTCCTTAGCAGTTTTTTGTCCTGCATATTTTTCGAAAACCTTTTGATACCTTATTTATGCATTCTTTATATAATTATTATTAAGGTTGATTGTTACTTTATGAGGTTTATCAGTTTATACATCTTTGAATCAACTAATGCTTCCAGTAAGTGGGTCATTCTTTTTTTTGAAAACTTTTTGATCTGTTTGTGTTAACATCAAAACAACTCAACCAGCATCATTTTGTGTTACCTGTGTTTTACACATCATGATTGATTTCTCAAACATTTCCTTGTGTGATTAGACTATAGTCTCACTGTTTGTTGTTGAACCAAAAACCTGTTATACGCTTAAATGTTATTTTCGTATGTTTTTCTGAACATCAGATTTGCTTTGTTTATTATAAACAAAATTAGCATGCATATTTTAGGCTTTTTCCATTGCTATTTTGTGAAATTGAAGGGTAAACCCTAGCCAATTATGATTCAGTAATAGTGTGGTATAATTAATACAGACAGACAGACAGACAGACAGACACACTCGGAGTATAGTAATCATCACCGTGTTGATTGTGTTGCTAACAACGTTTTGTGTTCTGTTCCTATCATACACTGATGTGGTCATTCAGCATATTCATCTAGGTATACTTGAGCCAGTGTGGTGTTGTGACACTTTATAAAAGCACAAATAACTGCTACAGGTAAAGGAAATTATCACATTTGAGGGAACTTAGGCATGTTTTGTGTACTCATATAACATCATGTGAATGTGGTAGTCTTATGAAGACACCGACGGTCTAGTTTCAAAATGACAAAAAATGTCTTTATACATTACAGGATCTTAGTTGTTTAAGCATAGCGATAAATCAATATGAAGTGTTCCTATTTTGCATTTACCAAGATGTGTTAGCGCCCTCAAGGCAGGCAAGGGCCAGTGCTTTTGTTTGTTTAGACACAATTCTTTTTGACATCTGTTATTGTGTCCTTAGTATACTAAAAGTAAACTCCCTGAAAACCATGCAAAAAAATATTGTAAACATTGTATGTTTTTACTTCCAATAAACAACCTTACTGAAAGTTACTATTTATAACTAAGACAACTTATATAAATTGACCAAAATATTGCTTAATTGTAATTTCTAACAATCGTTACGCTATCTTCTCCAAATCTCTATTTTTATATGAGATGCAACTTGCTAACCTTTATGTAACTTATAAAAACAATATATAAATTATGCAAGGGAAGAAACAGTGTTTAAGTGTTGTCCCTCCATTTTTCAAAATATATAGTCGTTACAGACGCATATATAGGTATGATGCATTTTATTCCCCCGTAATACTTAACTGTCGTGTCTAAAAACAGGCAGATTTTGCCTTGTTTTTTTCACATATACCATCACGCAAGTTGTTTTTCTACAATTGACCCTTTTGTATTGCTTAGCATTTGGTATGGTTTTAAGGGTAACATTATATTTTCTTGTTTTGACTGCATGTGTGTGTTCAAATTGTAACACGATCATGACAATCCAACTTGCTGATATTTGAATAACTAGATGGTTTTATGTGCGTCTTAAATCATGTCTGGTGTATGATGATAAATTGTAAGTTAAAACTGGTAGAGGTTTGAGAAATACAGGTGTTTAGGGAACAGTTTTACTGATATTGAAAGATGATTTGTGTACAGTATTTGTAAACATACTGGAGAAATGACATTGTTGCTTGCAAGAGCTTGTGTGTTATACCATGTTTCCTAATATGAAAATAGTTCATCTTTGAGTGTATGGCATAGGAAGCAATGTCTAGTAAAGAATGACTCTGTGAATCATGAAGTCAAAATATTGTAATAGCATTGGTCAAATATTAATGATGTACATTATATGTACAAGTGTGTACTAATTTAATTGGAATGGTAAATCAGGTGTTTGATTAGGCACATAATGTTGTTGGACAGGTTTTCTTCTGTACTGGCATATTATTCAAGACATGTAAGGTTTAATAATGTTGCCAACTTTTGGAGTCAAAATGCATGATCTCGTGTTAGCTGTGAATGTACCATAAGCTTACTCTCTGCAAATCTAAAAAAACATTTCATATAATGCTGACACAGAAGGGCCCATGATACTACTGTGGCAACCCAGCTATAGGCAAACAAAGATTGATGTAAAATAAAACTATTGTTGTTGCATGTGGTAAATTACACAAGTGGGTAATAGTGATGTCTTGGTTGTGTGGATATAGTCTCCCTGTAATTAAGTAATTAGTGTAAACACTGAATGAGGTTGAATGTGCAGTCACTTGAAAACTGACATGCCACCCAGTTGTGAGCGTAATTATACCGTGTCTATTGCAGCTATATCAGCATGCTACACACTAGTTTAGATTGTGTCTAAGTTTGCCGAAAGCTTGATTTCCACAGTAGTGGGTTACTTCAAAGAAAGTATGGAATAAATATTTATAATCAATGTCATATTCAAAAACATTTGTACATGTAATGAGATATAATTGGGTATTGTAATATCAGTCAGATTAGACATGTAAAGGTTACCTTTATGGCATATTTTCCCAAATTTTAAAAGGGCCAGCTAAATCAATATACTTGATATATTTTTGAAATCAATGTAACTCGAGATTTTTGGTTTAAAGCAGAGAGTTCACCTAAATGGGTGTTCTTTAATTTAAGAGCATAGGGAAAGTGTAATTGTCATATAATCCTGAATTTGAGAGGGTAGCATAATTTAAACATCTCTTGTACTAGTGCTAAAACCTCCCAAATATGACTTGATAACTACTGTGTAGATTGGAGGTCCTGGAGGATTTTTGACAAAGAAGGTTTTTTAATGGGTTAAATATGGGTAAGAATGGCATTTTTTGTAATATATGCATTGTCAGATGGTAAAGCCTTCTGTTGTTTTACTTGATTGAAAAGTGATGTAGGGAGTGATATATGATATACTTGCAATTGATACAAATACTAATTTATGGAACAAACACAAGCCCTTGAAGATTGACAGAGCATCAGTAGTAGTTCAGTGGGCTGGGCCTACCACACTCAAGTAGATGAATTTGTATGCATTGAGGCGGTCTAACCTAGCCTGTATTCCCTAGCTGTTTTAATATGGCTGAGTATGTATTGTGTGGTCTACCAAACTGCTGTTTGTCATGTAATTCAAATATGGCATCATTTGTCAGTTCATGATCTCTGTCATTATGTCAATCATATCATGTTCCAAACAATGATCAGTAAATCGCTTTAAGTTATATGCTATTTCCAGCCATTACTATCTTGGCTGCAAACTCTCAAAGTGGCACAGGATGAGTTTATGAGCTTTTTGTAAGTGGAGTGAGGGTGAGGTGGGTGGAGATGGGAATGCTAGCAAACTATTGAGAAGAGTTGATGTTAATGTCAATACATGGAATTAAAATAATCTTGTGCTATTGTGTTAACACAGTTGATGGCATAATAAGGGTTACCTTGATATTGTTGTATACATATACAAAATTTTGTCATCAAACCATTTATTTATAATACCTGCATTCTAGTTTGGAGTGCTGTCAAAAGTAAGTGAATGTTAAGAAAAAAACTTATGCCTTTGCCCACAGTGATAGAAGGACTAAGCTATGACATATTAGCATCATTGTTATGTTGCAAAAGTTGAGGACTCCCTAACACCATTGTATATGGTCATGGCACTCATAATTTAGGACTCCTTAACTCCGTTGTATATGGTCATAGTACTCATAATGCCACTCATAATTGAGGACTCCATAACTCCGTTATATATAGTCATGGTACTGATTGTCATCTGTACCAAAAAGAGTCAGTTCTAAAGAGCTGAATTTGTAGATGGGATAAAAACAAAGAATCTACGTGTATGATCTGAATGATTAGTAAATGAATGAAGAGTCAAATTTTGATATTATAGAAATTAAAATTGTAATTGAAATGAGTCAAAAAAATGTTGTAAAGGTATGTGGAGATTTGTCCAAATTTAAACTTCTTAAAGTAGTTTATTATATTGTCTATATTGCTATGTTGTTAAACTTTTTAAATGTAGTTTAAACAGTTATAAAATTGTCAGCTTAGACAAGTCTTATATTAATCAGATTGGTTACTGAATGTGCATTTGTACCTTCTTTTTGTACTTTGTGTATTCCCATATATGGTCAACTCATTCCAGTGGCATTCATATTTATATAGATGCCATATATGGTAATAAAACAAACTAATCAGAAGATTTGCGATATATGGTAAAAGAAGAAGAAAAAAAACATTATGTACATACACATAACCATATATGGTCAACTCATTCATATTTATATCAATACCATATATGGTTATTCAACAAACTAGTTTTATAGTTTACCATTTATGGTAAAAAGAAAAGTGAACACATAACCATATATGGTCCACTCTCTCCAGCCTTATGAAATATTCATGTCCACTGTAGTGATTTAACATTAACATCATACTTACTTTTTTATTATACTTGGTTACTTTTTTCTCTGGTTAGCATGATCAGTAAGCATGATGTAACTAATGGAGTGTAAAGCAGAATGTCGTGCTGTAGGTATGCAGACAGATTGAAGTTTATATCTGTCAAGAAGCTCAACTCAAAGCTTTGAACTTTGATTTTCACTTATACCTACCAATCAAACATTAGTCATCAACAGGTAAACAAACTGTCCCTTGATGGTAGTTTTACTAGAGGTTTTTATAACGTGTTAATCTATTTATATTCTTTCTAGTATTTATTTAATAGTTGTATGGAAAGTGATAATACATTGGTCATAGTTTGTTCAGATATGTCTGATCGCTATTGGAAAACTGGCCATTTTCCATTCATCACAGCCTTACTGGCTAAACCTGTTTTCAAACATTCCGGTTATACCTCATATATTTGACACCTCAGTAGTACCTACACTCTATATTTTTATCAGAAATCATAAGACCATGAAATTCACATCAGCATATATGTTTGATAGGTCATTACTAAATCATGTCCATTGTTACCTTGGCCTTTGACCTCAACAAGTTTCATGGAGTTCTATTCTCTGCTTTCATACCTTATCTCACCAGTTAGTGTACACACATAGGTTACCCAGACTCTCGCTGCTGGGGCTTCTGCCTATGAGACCTTCCCAAACGAGAGTCTTGGAAAACCACGTTCCAACTACCCAGTGATGGAAGTCACACATTACATTTCTTCCAAGCATAAAAAATGGGCTTACGAGGCCTGTTTGTTGTAATTAATATATATCAGTCAATCGAGAAGTGATAATCTGTAGTGAAGGTACCCAAATTGTTCAGCCTGCAATGTTGGACGTGAAGTATTCCCATGATGCATTGCTCTGAAAGCTACTCCCTGCATGGGCTAGTTGAAATCTCATTTTCCCAGACTCTCATTTGGGGCGGTCTCATAGGCAGAGCCCTCAGTGGCGAGAGTCTTGGTAACCGAGACTAGAACACACCTAAATGTTTAGCCCAACATATATACAAACTTCAGCCTCTGAGCAGTGTTGTTAGTGGTTTTGTTACCACATTCATTGTCAAAGAACTCTTAAAATATGTCATTCACAATTCTTGGTTAAAATTGAAACTTTGAATGTTTGAAAGTGCTACCTAAATGGTGAAAGAAGTATGAGTAAACCTTAGGTCTATTGAAAATAATATGCATGCATTCTTTAGAACTTTAACTTGTGACCTTCACAGTCAGTAATCATGGACCTGATTTGACAAGTATTTCACCTTTCATTTAGACAAATAATTTGGCTGACAAATACTGGTGCAAACATTTAATGTGGATAACATACCTAATGTGTTGTTGTACAATGCATAGGGTATTCCAAAAGAGTACTACTGAGCAGACGATCCTGTCCAACAGGTTTCTTTATTGGGAGGTAATTTGCATATAGTTCAGCATGATGTTTGATTTGATTGGTCGAAATTACAATTGGCTAGTACCCTTTCCCAAGACCGCAAATTACTGTCAATCTATATAATCATTCATATGCAAATGGGCTTCCTTTTAAAACCTGTTATATTGATAAATATTACAGAAAATCCATAAAAAAAATGTTAATTTTGTTAAAGTCGTTGATTAGAGTAGAACAAGAGTGTTAACACATTTTGATAACTATTTATCTCCAATTGGGGCATGTTCTAAACATGCTGAGTATTGTACTGTTCTTTAAAGTAACATAAATGTTGACAGTGTTTGACATTGCAGTTTTGTACAGTTGGATGTTTTCAACCCTCCGTAATTGTAGAGTTTGTGCACATAAACTATTTTCCCCCATGTTCATAGTTGTTGTACACTTGTAAGTTTTAATGCAAGAAAATAAAAACTGCTACCATATGATACATTTGTCATTCTTTTGGCCCGGGGTGGTCGTGTTTGTGTTGCATGTGCATGCATGTGTGTGTACATAAGTGCATATATATATATATATATATATATATATATATATATATATATATCTGTCTGGTCTGTATGTGTGTGTGTGGTGGGGGGGGGGGGGGATATTACAATGGGTTCTGCCTGTCTGTCCATTCTTTCTTCTGTCCATGCGTCCATAATACATCATTTCTCAGACATGCAATATCCAATTTCTTTCAGGTGTGGCACAAAGGTTACATGTCATTTCGTACATATGCACATCAATTTTTTTGCGAGATATGCAAATTTGATAAAGCAGCCATATTTATAGTTAAAAATAAATATTTACTGCACCACTCAAAAACCGTAATGCATAGAGGCTCCATTCAAGTGTCTACCCCTATTATCAGGTACAAGCTGTCTTTTAAGATATTGACCTTTGACCTTGGCCTTCAGGTTCCCCATTGTCAAAATTGTATCTGCCATAGAGGGCGCTCGAGATCGGTGAGAGACTTATCACGTGTATCGGAGACTGTAGACATCCTACAACAGTGGGCGCATCAGTGAAGTACATATAAACGTGGATGTACCTCTGAACATTTCTTGGGTCTTGAAGGCTCCGTAATTAATGTTGGAGTTAGGAAATGTCCGATTTTTTGGCAGGTAAGGCGTCATTTACCAGAAAAATCCACCCATGGAAGAAGTATCACCGACCTATAAACTTTGCGAGGCAGATCTGTCTCACAGCTGTCTTTTTGCGTTTTCCTTGCAGAGATTGTAGAATTTGCTTTACGGTTAAATGATGGAATGAGAAACTTAAAAAACAAGAAAAAAACAACCTCAAAATCAAAACTAACGCTACAATTTTTGCAGCTGACGAAGCCAGAGGCGTTCATAATCCTTCTCCCCTAATACAGCCCTGATATATTAAAATAACGTATTTGTTTTAGACGTGGCACATAACTCCATTGCTTACAAGATTACATGGTCTTTTATGTTCTTATCAAACATGCACAAATTGTGGCAATATTGTAGAAGAAAATTCTTTTCAAACAGAAGTTGTTCAGCCCGCGGCCGGCACGTGACATTTGGATTGTAGCGCCCTCTAACATTTGACATGTAGTATTTTGTACATGTATTTTGTACCAGTTCACCCTTATCCAGTGAATTTGAATGAACCTCCACTCACTGGAACACAAAGTGGAATGGGTGGGGTAGGTATATTGTTTTAAAAATGTCTTTCATGTGTGAGTGTCTAGTTCAGGTAGTTATGTTTTTCATATGGTCTCTGTGTCATTGGTCTCATCCCATCAGATGTACAGCCATAACAGATTGGAAGAACAGTTTTATATCAGTGTCCTTTTCCGCATCCACTATTTCTCGCCGCGAGTTCGCGATTATATTTTTATTTTTCCTCGAATACGTACAAAAATGTTCAGGTCGGTCGGGTAACCGAACCAACAATTTTTTAGGCCTGAACGTAACAGTGATTTTGTATTCATTGGATACCCGTAAATGATATACTAAAAGTAGACAACATATGGTTGCAAAAAATCGTGTCTATCAAGAGCAGTTTTCAAACAAGGATAAACCTTCATGACTAATAATTGACCAAAAAGAGAAATATTTGAGGACTTCAGACACCTGAACAATTCATTGACAAGGTTTGGGTTTAAATCACATTTATCACAGTGAGCCTAGGGGGCCTTGTCACTACGAGTAACTAGACGAGTAGAGACAAATCATTAGGTCATGAGTATTTTCCGGCTGAATGAAGACAAATATTGGGAAAAATAGTAGCTATTTGGAACGCTTTGACTCATATTTCGGGCACTCCAGAACCAGTGACACACTGGTTGTCGTGACGTGAACGACACTGATATGTAGTACATATTTTCTGTTCAAAGATAATATCTAGGCTTGTGCATGGTATGGTATAATCATTATTATATAATGACTGATCTAGCAGAGACAGACAAACACTGAAGTCTACCTCATTATAAGTAACCATACACGTATTTTGAGAAAATGTGTGCCGACAAAACCTTTAAAAACCAGATTTAAACTGAATGTCTTCCGTAAGGGCAAAGTTTTGAGATTGTTGTTCCTGCAGACAATTGATGGAATACAACAGAACATATGCAATAAGTTATATTTTTCTCATTGATTGCTATTTGCCCATTGCTGTTAGTGATTGCCTGGCCAACCACAACATGTAATGTGAAGCTTTATAGAATGTTGTAGCATTATAGCACTCAACATAGAAAGAGTTTTAAAGGAAAAAAAAATTGTTTCTGGTCAATGCCCATCACTTAAGTACCCCCCTTCCCGTGTTAATTTTTTTTCATGTTTGTCCAGCCAATTCAGTCTGCAGATGAAAGTGAAAACACAAAAGTAACTCTCCCTAGCTTAATTGCCACCAGTGAAGACAACTGCAAAACTAATCATGAACTAGCCTATGACATCTGCCCCACATACATACTTGCTGTAAAGTAGTAATGACAGTAACTGCAATGATAAGTAGATTAATTAACATTTGTTGAGAATGTAAAAAAAATCGCATCGTCGCACCACTTTAGACAACATTTCCTGACGAGAAAATATGTTTTCCATTTTAGTGGCCTACCAAAATATGCCAATAACTTATTAAAACTAAAAGCTACATCAATAATATTTTCAGGACAAGTGCGCTTTGGTATCGCAAATGTATGTATCAAATTATATTGAATTTGAAGAGCGCATTCTTGAAATATAGCCTAATTACCGAAAACCGTTAATTATGTGAATTGCTCGTTATAATTAATATTCATGGGATGTTTACCGAAATGTAATCAGTTCTTGTCACTACCCTACGGAACACAAGCAATAAATTTTGTTTGAATTGAGCAAGTCGATTTTTTAGAAAATGGTGATAAATTCGCACCACTTTAGACGACATTTCCTGACCAGAAACTATTTTTTTTTCTTTTTTGTGGCCTACCGAAAATATGCCAATGACTTATTAAAACTAAAATCTACATTAGTAATATTTTCAGGACAGGTGCGTTTTGGTATCGCAAATGTATGTACCAAGTTATAATGAATTTGAATTGCGCATTCTTGAGATATAGCCTAATTCCCGAAAACCATTAATTACGTAAATTGCTCATTAATATTCATGGAATGTTTATTAAAACCTAATCAGTTCTTGCCATTACCCTACGGAATATGTGTACAAAAATTTTTTTGAATTGAGCAAGCCGTTTTGGAGAAAACGGTGACACAGACAGACACACACAAAGACTTCCACCCACTAATATATCTCTTCCTTACGGAAGAAAGAATTTTAAAACGATTTTTGTCTACTTTTAGTGTGTCATTTTATACTCTTTCAATTTACGAAGTAGGTCACATCAGCTTCAATAATATTAAGTTCATAGTAATTCATAATGAACACAATTTAACAATTTAGGCAAGATTGATTGTTATTTAGTAAATCGATTAATCACATCGTTAATGAGATAAAATGTCCATTAATCAAAATACTCGTAGAATTTACGTGAAATGAACACGAATTGGTAAATATAAAAATCCTACTTATTGATTGTCATTAATGTCAACTTGCAGTATGACGACACAGCAAATCACCCCCATGGAATGAAAAACTGAAAACCTCAATAGATACAACTAAAAATATTTCACTTGTCATCGTATTTCAGAATCTTATTTTACGACTTATAAGTAATTTCTACAGCAAATGTTGATGTATTATGGTCGCTTTGAGATCAAACGTTAACAGTAGTCTATACATTTACAATTGTTGACAACGAACAATTACATGATCAGGGACCGTATAAACGGATATCAAGAGTGTATATAGTACCATCAAAGACTCGTAGACAGGTATTAAGTTGAAGTGCCTGGATATTGAACCGCTCCCAATAAAGGTTTGGTATTTTTCAATCAGTGAAAATTAATGAAAAATAGCGAAAAGTTGAGGCTGCATAGGCTTTAAGGAATGCGATGCGTATACGGTAATGTAGTCTGTCAATGGAACTCTAGTTCGGCAGTTGTTATCCGATTTATTATAAGACGGGTAGAGTGAGATCGAGAAGGGTAGGAATCGTTGCAGGAGAGAGAGAGAGAAAGAGAGAGAGAGAGAGAGAGAGAGAGAGAGAGAGAGAGAGAGAGAGAGAGAGAGAGAGAGAGAGAGAGAGAGAGAGAGGGAGGGAGGGAGGGAGGGAGAGAGGGAGGGAGGGAGGGAGGGAGAGAGAGAGAGAGGGGGGGGGGAGGGGGAGGGGGGGATATTGGTATTATTGCAGACCGCAAAATATCTGAGATATGACATGTAAAAATAGCACTGCGTATATTCACAATGTTCAGTCTAGGCATATAGGCCTTTATCTTCAATCGATGAATATTTTGACATGTTTCAAATCAGGGCTTCGCATCAAGTAGGGTTACTCAGGAGAATACTTGCAATGAATACCACATAGATGAACGAAACGATAGTGCTTCTTTAGTTTTGGAACGATAAGCTTTATGGTTTAGGGATTTGCAACATAAGGTTCACATATATCTCTCATCAAAAGTTTTCTTTAGATGCTAAGATATTTGACAGTGATTCGGAGTCATGTGACTTTTTTTTAATGAGGTGGGATTTGATAACACGTCAACAAAAGTCGATTGACTCTGTATCGTGTCTCGATCTTGAATTAAAAGTTTCCAGTATACGTAATTCTAAAGACTGCATGAAATGGTCAGAAATATCGATATGGTAATATTAAAGTTACTTAAAGATATACAGACTTATCGTATAGCATAAACGAAAAATGCAAAATAATCGTAATACTTTTAATTTATCGATGTGTGTGTGTGTGTGTGTGTATGTATGTATGTATGTATGTATGTATGTATGTATGTATGTATGTATGTATGTATGTATGTATGCATGCCTGCTTGACTGCCTTTGCGTGCGTGCGTCCGAGCATATGTGTGTGTGTGTGTGTGTGTGTGCGCGCGCGCGCGCGTGTGTGTGTGTGTGTGTGTGTGTGTGCGTGCGTGCGTGTGTGTGTGTTTGTGTGTGTGTGTGTGTGTGTGTGTGTGTGTAAGGTGAGGATGGGTTGATCATAATAATAATAACAACAACATTTATAGAGCGCCAGTATAACAAATAGGGTTTGCTCAGAGGCGCTGAACAAAACTAAAAGGGTGAAAGGAAAACGTACTTAAAAGGGATAAAAAAAGTTAAAAACGTTCAAAGTCCCACAAGTTCAAAGTTCATAGATAAAAGTAGCAATGATCAGTGGGTTTATGTAAGATATCTTGTTTTGTAAACTTATCTATGAGAAGAGAAACAGAAACAGAAAGAAACAAACACGTTTGAAGTGAAAACAATGTAAGCCAATAATACACTGTTCAAGTATAACGGTGAAAGCGGGACAGGAATGATATATAAGGAATGGGTACAACCTCAGATTCTCTATAGTGGTCTGATGAGGTTCAACAAACCTAAGGCCTATCGAATGAATGAGCACACTACAAAACAACTTAAGGCATACTACAAATTATTATTTAAATTGATTCAACAGTTCATTTAGGTCAGCTTAATGTCGGCTAACTGGCATGTTTGTCTTCGTTATATAAAAGGTAATGTTCACTTTCAAGAGGATAACCACACAGCTACGTTTGACGAGTTTCATATGCGATCATTGCCAAGTTTGTCTACATGTTGATACCCAGTTGGGTAAATACTCGTATCCAGGTTTTCATGTGAATGGATACATAAGTACGAAAAATAATAATTTGCGTTTATTTGGAAAATCAAGGGTTGAATGTCACGTGATTAATTATTCGCAAATGTAGAAATTGCAAGGTTAGCATTAAAGTCAATTCTCAGCTGAAAGATCAGCGAACGTTCAAAACAATCAACATCTTTCAACATTTCAAATCATAGCCACTGTAAATCGTTAAAGGGAATTAACTTCATTCTCCAATCCATTTTTGCATTGCAGTTCGTTGTCATGGCTTTACTTTAGGCCATTTATCTAAAATCAAAGGAGACATGTTATGACAGTGTCTACAACAGTTACTTCGATTTGTCTTCCATATATAAGCTTACGTGTCATAGTCCATACACCTTGGCCTGAAGTACATATATCAATCTTGCACTGCAGAGTGCGAAATTATCAGCCGTGACTCTGAAAACGTACAAATGAAAACGCAATTCTTTCAGGTTATTTTTAACTTCCATTTTCGACAGTAATTTGTGCCCCTAAGTTTGCTATGTAAATATACTGAGATATTTGGAGCTATTTTTTATATGGCATTTGGTTCGAACCCTGAATTATGAGCAAACGTTGAATGTTATAAATTTGTAATTGCTATTTCCACGTTTACTTATATTGCATAGATAACTGAATATTTTAGTGGTTCTGTTAGTCAAATACATATGTTGAGCTATTGTGAACTTTTGTCAGAACTATATGGTTAATTTGAACAAACACTATAAGTTTCTCATCGTTAGACGTGATCATTCAATTCCAATATTCGAATTCACTGAGATGAGAATACAATAAGTTTGCACCTCAACGCTATCCAGGATCCCCCCATCCCTATCCCGCCCTCCCCGAGTGTTAGATTCCATAGTATGCAACATACAATGTTCGAGAAATAAAGTAATGAAAGAAAGTATCGGGTCTATATTTCCGTTTTATTCATTATACTGTTTAACGTTCTATGCATTAGTTTGTTAAACGCGAGTCAATTCAATTCAACCACTCGTGTTTACTTAATTTGCTCTAACAACTTTGATTTAAATTTTAATTAGCTTCTAGAATTCCCCAAAGACCATTATAAATATATCACAGACATGATTATACAGGCTTCAGGTTTACATGTCTAAGTCTGGACTTTGTCTACCGTCCTTTCATGAAGTCTTTCATGTAATTTTGTAATTTCATTCGGTGAATTGCGACTGATTATTTAGGTAAAGCCTGTGGTTTGCTTTTAACAGAGTCGCCATCCTTTAAGGTTCAGTTTTTAGGAATCAACCATTACAACATCATGCTATAACAAGAAACACTGGCTGTCTAAAAGGGCAACTTAGGTAAGTCATCAGCATAATTACGATATACCCATCATTATACAAATAGAGTACTGTTGTTGATTTCAAACTCCAACGCTTGAATCATCTAGTTGTTATATATTCGTGCCAGAATGATTCTACATTTTGGGTGAAATGCAGAAATATCCATCCTGTTAAGGAAAATATGACAAGGTCAGTAGACATTTTAAGGTTAAGTAAATTACGCCTATTAAGTAAGAGATATCAAAATTTCGTTTAGACTTGTACACCATGGATACCTATATAGTTACAGTTAGAGACACAGGTACAGATACAGGTACAAGTACAGACACAGGTACATATACAGGTACAGACACAGGTACAGATACAGGTACAGACACAGGTACATATACAGGTACAGACACAGGTACAGTTTATTGCTTGGAAAATTAATAAGCTTTGGCTTGCAAGAATGTGGATTCAAGAATACCTAGAAGTACACAAATAACCGCAATTGCTCATTGCGAGAACAAACTCTAAATGTTCTACCAGCGTCTCCTATCACGTGACTGAGGTGTGACCTTTCAGGGTCACCACCCTGTCGCGGTTTAATAGTACTTAAAATTTGTCTTTGAATGAAGATCTTCATTGTTAATTGAAGAACATAGATGTTTAATATAGCTTCCGTCTATATATTATTCCCTAAGTTTGTTATTTTCGTGTTTCTTAGGTGTTTGTTTTGTATCAATGTTGCAGGACACATAATATTCCTAAATAGTCTTTCTGAGTTCTGTTGTTCTTGTCAGTGTGTCTGTGCTTTTAGTTCTGTTATCGATTTTGAATTATCTGTAATTGTTCAATGTCCATACATATTATGCATCTTTCGATAACCGTTATTAATGCCGTGCATGTACTGAGTTACGCTCAATTTGTCACTATAGTACATCGTTACTTTGCATGTTGACGAGCCTCGTTGTTAGCATGGCGACGTTTTGGTTTGTTCATTGCTGGTTATACAGTTTCTTCGTTTCTATACCCTATAACGGCGCCACGTCGACTGGTCAAACCGTTTTCAAGCTTACATTTCAAACGTTTCATCTCTAAAATTAAATTCTAGTCATTTGGTGACGGTGAATGCACTCGTCTGAATCACTGTACAATTCCAAGTGATGGTCGACCGGATTCTCCAATCAACCACTATCAAATAACCGCTCATTATTTTCTTACTTATATCTCGATGCATCCCTTGTAAACTTAAATGACTTAATGATATAAGTAGTTTCAAATAACCCATTGTGGTGAGTAGCTACCCATTGTGATGGGTAGAGACCTGCTTCTATCTTGTCACATAATGAAGAAAGATAACTATACACATGAAGATTTTTCAGACTGTATTTGGAATAACGAGTTATTTCAAATTGGCAGTAAACATTTGTTTGTTAAATGTATAATGGACGTAGATGTCTGAATATTTCTGATAATGGATTAAAACGTTTGATACATAGGTAAATCATGGTGTCTGACGTAGATATATTTCTAAAATGTTGGATGCTCTTATCAATAATAATAATAATAATAATGAAATGATAATGATAATAATAATAATAATAATAATAATAATAACAATAATAATAATTACAATATCATAGGCCACCGGCCTTAAACTATTACATAATTGAGAAAAACATAGTTTACAAACGATGGCTTGAATTTAAAGAAAAAAATAAATAGATCACAGAAAACCTACATGTAATTTGCTATATGCACTTAGACATTTGTTTGTGGGGTTTTTTTTTTGTTGGAGTGACTTTGCTGGTACCCCTTTTTTGTTGCAAAAACCTTATTCTTTATTACATTTCTATTTAGAATAATACTTTGATTTTGTAGAAGAGACACACATTTGTAATAAGGCGTATTATAAAAGTAACTAGGTAAAAATTTGATTCAGTCGTCATGATAAAATGGACAAATTAAACAGAAATGATCTTCTACATTCTTATTCTTGGAATAAAGGCAAATACGGTCTGCTCGCTGTACATGTAGACGTCTTAGCTCTTATTAATATGATAAATGTCAGTGCAATACTAAGTATCAATCTTGGAATTAAAATGGTTTAAACCCCCTCCCCAGATGTGATTGCAACTTCCCGTACCACTATATCACATTATTACCAACAAGAAGAATATGTTAAACAAATATTGTATTTCCTATGTAAAGGAACAATCAAAGGGAAAATTGTAACCGGATAGCAATTTTCCTTTTACCGTATTCGGTTTCAATATACATCAACACCAGGAGTTTTTGACATAAAATCCTACAAAACTATCTTGCTGTCAATTATTGGATATAGAAATGGAAAATTATTGACGACGAGGCCTATCCCTATTGTTCAAATCACAGTGAAATTATCTGTCCTTTATTTTGTGACTATAATGTGGTTGGTGGTTTCTGAGATCATTTCAAAGAATGGTGGAATGTGTCAAGTAATTATTGTGATTAATACTTGTAATTTTTGTGATAAATTTGCATGGATCCACGAATTTTTCGTCTATTCTTAATTACATTTTGATACAAGCTAAACATTTCATCTACTATAACAGTTCTAGAGATTCGAAGTGAAACAACTTCGCCCCTTAGACAGCTCATATAAGACTGCTGCATTCTTTCGAAAAGAAAAAGAAATCGCTAGTAAAAAAATACAGATCAAGTTCTATCAGAAATGGCCACCATTACAAAAAACATTTACATGTAATGTGTAATTTTTAACAAAAAAGTGTAATTTGGTTAAATCAGCTTCATTTTCTTTTGTAGATTTTCTGATTTGCTGTTCTGTATCTTGTGTACGCATGTGCGGTTGACATTCAAAAAAGTATTCCATTGAAATCGTTGGTTTTAGAGTCACCAAACTTCTTAAAGAGAGCCGATCCTTGGTAAGACAACACAGTGTTCTATTGACATTGCTGGTACATGGTGAGTATCATTGTTTGATTATTCAACTCGACTTCTCCTTGTGTGCTGCCATTGGTTATAATGTCATCACGTGATTTTCAATAATTACAGTATTATTTGGTGCTTATAATCTCCGGATGCGGTGAATATTTGCCCTGGAGATTTTGAGATTTTTTTCAAGTCATAGATCTTAAATCTTCAAATGTTTCGAGTTTTTTTATTCGCTTTTAGTTTTTTAATGGAAAATGTTGTCCTCAACTTTTTTTCCTACTTTAGTTACTAGTAGTTCCCCAACTGGTTCACCCGTCTGTTTTGCCATCAATTGCTCAGGTTATCATTTCACACAGTAAGAACATAGTTGTGTTTCAAAAGATTGGTTTATTCAAATGAAGAATCCAAAAAAGCCCGGAGACTTGGGCTAGTCTTTGGTGAAGGTAACAAAATAGTATCTCAAATGTGTAGCAGAAACTCCAAATACTACATCATCATCATCCGTTGACTTGCTGACGGCAATTAATGCTACATGAAGGCATTCATATTCTTATTAGCCAGTATACAAGATTTTCCCATATCCTGCCCATATCACGTCTCGGCTTATCTAGGACCAATATTGACAAAAAAGGCCTAGATCTAGATTGGAAAAGCAAAAGAGTTGAAATAAAAATAACGTTGATGTTAGTTGATGGTGATAGATTCAGGAGAGGGAACTGTACCGTGAATTGACACAGTACTTTTCATCGTAAATAACCAGGTTTCAGTGTCGTTCACAGCAAAGCAACAGGCGACTGACGTATTTACCGTTATTTACATAACCAGAAATGACGATATCAGAAACATTGATGATTCCAAATGTCACACATATATAGATCTGAGTGATCGATAACCTTCCTGCTCACATGATTCGAAAGATATATTTACAATGACATGTTCAGATTTGTATTGGTTCATAGATTTCACCTTTTGAAATCAAAGGTACATGCACATTACGGATAGGGTATGTTCCGAATTGTGTTGGTTCAGAGCTTTCACTTTGTGATGTTAAAGTTATATAGAAGTGAAAGCAAAATAACATGATCACAAGCAGACATATGGCACCATACTCGCGTCATGTTTATTCCAAGTGTTGTACTTTTTGTACAATTTTAGTGAATTCATAATTATTATTCTATCAAAGTTTTGGATTATAGTGAAGATGCAAAAGTGTGAAATCATGGGTGACAAGTATTTTAAGAAACTAAATTACTATGAACAAGTCTTACAAGGCACAATGGTCCTTAGACTTCCATAACTCATTGTTTCTCTATACATGCATAAATTTGATTCTTCACACAACATAGTCTGTCCTACCAGGTCCCCATTGATACACTTCAGTTGAAAGCTGGTTCAAATCTTGCCCATGGACTTTAACCAAGCTCAGTAAATCCTTCACATCAAACTTTACCACATCAGGGGAATAAAATCATTTCTCCGTGTAAAGGCTTCCATGTGGGGAATGTAGAAGACGAAGATGCTTCAAGGTCGAGGTCAAGTTTACGGTCAACAAATTTTCGAATGATTATTTCTCAACAGTGAATGAGTTTTACACCACCAACTCATTGTCTATGCTGTTGTTTTTGTCAGTGCCTGATAAACTCCTTGTGTCGATTCAAAAGAGTCCGAAACAAAATGGCGATTAGTTGTTAAACTGTACACCGAAAAATAAACATAGTTCGGTATAGAAAATCATCCGACAACAAGGCTATAATTACAATCCACATTCGTAATGATATCAGTAAAAAGAAAATATAAACATGTCTAATTAATTCTAGACACGACTG
Organism: Glandiceps talaboti; assembly: GCF_964340395.1. Taxonomy (NCBI): domain Eukaryota; kingdom Metazoa; phylum Hemichordata; class Enteropneusta; family Spengelidae; genus Glandiceps; species Glandiceps talaboti. The sequence goes on from NC_135552.1 coordinate 24,786,845, forward strand.
TAGGCCCTGTAGATATCACAACAGTATCGATGTCATTTATATATTGTGTGATACAACCCTTTTAAAATTGTAAATGTCAAAAGCATAGACTTCTTGCCTATAAATGAAGAAGAATCGGACAAGGCATTAAGATTGTAGTAAAAAAGGATATAGTAACAAGGCTTAGAGTTAGAACAGTCGTCATTCAAAGCGGATCGGCACAACTTTACCTTTAATGCTAATCAAAATCTCCCAGAGAGCTTCTCTCAAGTAAACGATATAATGCCGCAGTTGGCTCTATCGGATTAAAATGCTATATTCCCTCGTGAATTAACCAATGTTAGGTAATTCTTCAATGATACCTACGCCATGTAGTTTTCTTGGATGGCCATATTTCAACCATGGGATTTATTAGTTAAGGCTCAGGTTGTAACGATTCTTGGCAGATTTAGACTTAGGAAATATCTTTATCCACGAAACCTGTCTAGTGAACCTACCTCTACAGCGTTCTCCGTGTATTCATGGAAATAAACAAGTGACAAGTGTCATCTCGAGATGTAACAACGTCCTCTTACATGTAAATCAAGCAGTCCAAAAGCGTTTTTAACTTTCTTTTTTTTCTTTTCGGCACTAAGAAATATGTTGGGGCGTTGCCATAGCAGCAGCCACTTCGCCTTAACTTTTAAGATGAAAGGAACTTGCTAAACCAATGCACAATTCTGAATCCAATGTATTTTCTAAATACTAAAGTACGTCTAACGAGATGTGAATATGATAGTCTGTAGTAACATAAACATAGTTACATTTGCCCTTTACTGTTCGTTCGTGGGCGACGAGACTTGAAGTCGACAACATATCTTAATTAAACACGATCTTGAGAAACTGCAATGAGAGAAACATGACAGTGTACAGGACACGCGAATTTGTCTAAATTGACCCCAGAAAGTCCTTTCTAAATAACACGTCGTGAGGGAATCCGATAACTTTAATGCTTCTGAGGAATTTCATAATTAATATCCCAGTCAAAGATAACAAAATGTTCATTCCAATATTATATGACTGACGTCGTGACGCCCATCTTGTGATAAACAACCTGTAAAACAATAGAGTTGGCGAGTTTCTGGAAGTTAACTTTGTCAATCAATGTTCTATATTCGTTCAGCATTTGGCTACTAGTCCTCGGCGACATGGCTGAGACTGGGAATAGATGGTACCAGGGCTTTGGGATCGGATTCACGGATTAAACCGTATCGTTAGTTTCCAGCATCCTGCCTCTGGGCATCGAAAACGATATCTACGAACTTCCGTAGGGAACTCATCTTATTTTGCTAACCCTAACCCTTCACATTTCAAGTTTTGAAGTTTCACATTGGGCATCAAAATTGATGTTCGAATTTCATAATAAACGGCGTTGGCTTTACTTCTTTGCTGTGATACCCCCACAAATGAAGATTTAATTTATACCTGTAAGTCTGAAATAACGGCTTTGTCACGTATACTTATAGCTTAAATAAATGTGAAGTTATTTCACAGTGGCTAAAACGTTTCATTTGACAAGAGCGCCTGAATTGTCATCCTTGTATATGGTGGATAACTAATACAACATTCTGATTTGAGTACCATGTCTGATTTTAGACATCTCTATTGCATCATCGAGTCACAATCTCACCTTTGAACTTCGGCGAGTTTCGTAAATGTCGTCGTTAATTATTTTGTTATCACTTTTCAGCCGTCTTCAATTCAAATGCTACTTGAACATGTAAGCCATTTCTTGCCATTTTGACAGTAGACTATTTGGAGTCAGTACTAACAACGCTCTATCGAAGGGACAACATGCATTTTGTATTGATAACAATTAGTACTGTGATGTGTGGGTCACGTGAAATATGAATAACACTGGGCAGTATCTACACTTAAAATTGGCATCTCTTTTATTATGATTGCAATTGTGGTTACATAATCGTGGCATCGTTATTACCAGTGTTGCTAAAATGTACAATGTTCTTGATATTTGACTGTACGAGCTACTAGCTCTCTGCCTCGTTCTCACATAGATAAAGCTATGACATCTACGTAATACTACTGTAGAAACCGAGTTTCAGTTTACTGAGATCTTTCGTTGTTTGGTATAGGATATAGATTACACAGGTGAGTGATAGCGGTGCCTTTGTAATGTGGATATAATCATCCTTTCACTGAAAATTACCAAAAAATGTACACTGCAAGATAACAGCAGTCATCAGAAATGCCTCAAACCAACTCCAACTCCAACTCGAACTCAAATCCATTGAATAGTTTAATATCAACATACACGTCACAACAATAGTTGTTAGTTTTGTCCTGTCTGAGGTCTGTGTGTATCTCAGTTAACAGAAAGCGGTTTCCCCCCGACTGTCGTAACCTGGTCCCAAACTGTATCATAACTCGATCAAACCTCATATTGTTTTCCTTCGTTCGATTCAAGAAGAAACACTGGTATGGTTAATTATACATAGTAGAGAATTGTTTTGTGACAAGTATTGTATGAAGGTGATCATGCGATATATGTAAATCAAAGTTTAAAATTGCGTGGGTTTACAAAATATACAATATTAACTAGAGAGAGACATATAGTCTACACAAAATAGTGTCACATTTTTTCATTGGAGGATTGAAAGAAGAATCGAGATAACAATCAATAATTTATTATGTCGTGATATATTGAAGGCAAAGCAAACATACATATGTTGTATAAAAATTGTCTCCCAGCAATACATGTTTCGTGTTATCTATCACACTATCGAATTTCTTGGGGGACAAACGTTGTTTTTGATTCTTTGCGACCTGCCATTTTGCAATACAATAACGAGTTATACATTACATCCAGGGAGTCGGACTTGGCTTATATAATACTACATGTATTTCGCATGTATTTTAATTGAAAGAGAACTCCAAGACTGACAAACTATGGTAAAGGCACAAAGCAATTGATAACTCTACAGAACCAAAATAATTTTAGGCAAATAAGAATTCCCCCCCCCCCAAAAAAAAACAACAACAACAAAACAACAACAACAACCAAAACAAACAAAAAAACAAACAAACAAACAAACAGACAACAACAACACCAAAACAAAAGAACCCAAACAACCCCCTCCCCAAAAAAGCAAACCCAAAACAACCCAAAACATCCTCTTCTTAACCAGTCTAGAAGACTAGTATTCCATATTATATAACATAAATTATATTAATGGAAAACAATCATGTTATATATAACACAACCTTTAGTAACAGCATTTTTCTAATATGATTTTAGCATCGTGAGATCAGCATTATTTTTTGTATTAGAAGAATTCCCCCTACGCATCTGACTAATATCAAGACAAGACAGTAACAATATAGATTGTCACGCAATTTCACTCTGTGTAATACCCATTGGTATGGTATTGAATTGCCAATTTCTTCTTATTGTATTAAATATTAATGGCTGTCTTCAAATGACAGAAAATACGTGTGACCGATTTCATTCTGTTATCAATTTAACGCACATTTACCATGACAAGGACTGAATGAGAAATAAACCGTAACAGAGACATATTTGAATGCCACGTCTCCTTGTTTACCCTTCTAAATGAATCAACTATAAGAAATAAATCAAAGTACATCGGTCTGAACTTTGCCTCGTAGACGGAAGTGACGTACGGGCCTTAACAGAGACATATTTGAATGCCACGTCTCCTTGTGTACCCTTCTAAATGAAACAACTATAAGAAATAAACCACTGTACATTGGTCTGAACTTTGCCTCGTAGACGGAAGTGACGCACGGGCCTGACGCAGCTACTTCCGTTAAACGTGTAGACAGCTTCTAGTGTATTGTTCTTGAAAGATATGTTAACTCTGTCTGTGAGTCAGTACAAGTTCAGGACTAGCCGTAATGAACCATGAGTACGATGAATAACGAATAAATAGTATGTGAATCAGATGCATACACTTGCAATCATGTTGGTTTGGATATCTCTGAGTGCAGCGGCAACGAAACCTTGCCTTCTCCATTTTGCAAAATAACATTTGACTCGACATATGATAGAGTATACGACGAACTGATTGACGGACAATAATCTGCAACTACGAAAATGACTACAAACCGATTAGTAATACAGTGGTATTAGTATTAAATACTAATACCACTGTATTTCTAATCGGTCTGTACAACAAATTTTGTTGTTATGAAATAATTCAATCAATTTGTTGCACTTTATCTGAGTCGTCGATACACCTCAACCTTGCATAGTACCAAAACCAATCTGTTGCGAGTGTAACTCTGTCCCTCCATTTTGAAAGTGTACATGTAGAATCTTGAAAAGTCAAACATCAATATATGAATTTGGTAGGTTTCTATTTTCTTGAGCACTTGTTTTATTTTAAATGCAATCCTTCTATTTTTCCGCTTTTGACGTTACTCTATCTTGTTATGGATGTTTGTGGTACACCCCACCCCCCCACATTTTACATTTTACATGGACTTGTAGATCGCAAAAACTTGAAATTACTTACAATTTCTCTATAATAAATAAAACATTTTCAACATTTTCTTGATGCTGGTTTAATATTGTTACTCCTTTCCACGCTGGGCATATCGTGCAAGAAACCTAATTTTGTTGATTTTGGCACAATATCACAGTACTTGTATTTATTCGATACACTATAATTTGGTTGTGGCAATGCATACTGGTTTATCATTACATGAACACGTTAAATAAATGATTTGAAATAAGACACACTTAAATTTAAAACGTGCGTCAATCCTACTTCCTAACAGTTATGTGTTCACTTGCAACTTCCACTACAAATATGTGATAACATTCCGACGTAGAAACATATATATCTGCAGGCGCTTTATCGCCCTAACCTATCTGAATGTTCATCTGAACAAGATTGAAAACCCGTTCAATATTGGTTTGAAAACGACACTTACATAGGTTAGACAAACAGGAAATTGTTCTTATCTCTACAGTAGCTTGATTAGTGGTATGACTGACTTTATCTTGACAACATCATTAGTGGTTCCGCTGTTTTCCAGGAGATCACAGAAGATTGTGACATCTCAAAGGGGTCTTAGGCATCCAACAAGGAAATTATAGAGGAAATCGTTCCACATCATAGAGTGAGATGAATATTAATGAATCGCTCAAGACAATACTAAGTGCGTACTTCATCTTATTCAGGAAAAAAAATCGTTTTATGTTTGGAAGATATTTGTGATGTATAATTGATTAGATGTAACAGGAGCTGTGGAGATGTTTATCAAAATGCCAATTTCAGAATTTTCTATCGAAAGATAGGTTATTGATCTATAGAAGCCAGTGTTTCTCCTTGGCTTTTAGATTTAGAAAGAATTACAATTTTTAATTCCGACTTGGTCTAAATAAATCGTGAATTAATATATTGAATAGCTAAGAAAGTTGAACAAAGTTATTATAAACTGCTAAACTCTAATTAAAGAGGAAGTGATTAATTAAGCACATTTCCTTTACGATATGTTATATTAACGTCTAGGAAGTATTCAATCATTTCATAATTGATAATTTTACCCACCATGTTCTGTATGTGATACAATATCTTATTAATAATAATATCAAAAATGGTGACAATATTCCTACTTTATATAATGTATCCCACGTACCTCTCTGGCCATTGAAATGAAGAGGACAAACTGAAGACAGTTTAATCTATTAGCACGAGCTGTAACTGACTGGAGTATTATTTTTGAGCTTAGACAAGCAACATTATATTCACTGAAAACTGTTTTAAAATACAATAATTAGACATTGTACATACTAATTAGAGATCTCTTTTATTAATAAGTAGTACAGTAACAAGTTGAAACCGTGATCACGTTGGAGGCACTGATTTTAATGTGCGGACCTAACAATCCATTTGACTTCATTTATTTTGCCGTATTGTGTGTACAACTACACAAATACTTTAATTACCCATAGGTGATCCGATATTATGCAGGGTGTATGATGCTGCTATTAAATCATTATATCTTACAAAGGTTATCATCGTTTTTCTTTGTCACGTGTCTTTTGTATCTTATAGTTCTGTTAGTCGTTGTATTTTACCAAATTGGTGTTACAATACTGAACAGTTTAACTCTTCCTACTATAGCTACACGTTACCTGATGTTGTTGAGGAAACAGGGTGAAAGCTAGTGACTCAGAGTGTTTTAAAATGCGTACAGTTATTAGTAAAAGTTCTTATGAAACCATTTCGTATTTGTTATTTGAAAATATAGATACATGACAGATCTGACGTACACACACACACACACACACACACACGTAGTTTTGTACAGTTCCATTTCAATTTGTTGACACACAGGTAAATCCCACAGACACGTACACACACGCGCGCGCGCACAGACAGGCAGGTAGACAGACAAACAGACAGGCAGACAGACAGAGACAGACACAACGCACACATACATACACACATACACACATACATACATACATACATACATACATACATACATATGCATACATACATACATACATACATACATACATACATACACGAATACATTTCGATAGTACATATACACACATGCATGTGCACACATACATACAATCGCCATATTTTCCTTTGCTCTTGTGTACAAAGCTATAGAGAGACTATGCCTTGATTGTTGAGATGTCTTTACAAAAAACACTGAGCACATCGGTGATAAACGTGCTTGCAATTTTATTCCTTTAATTCATCAATTCCCAGTTGGTAAGGGGGATACGATATAGATGACTAGATTCCCATAGGATCGAATACAATTCCCTTCTCATCAATTTCCATCCTTTGCTAATTGCCGCAACTTATCGTTCTCGTATATGCAACGTTTATACGTAATTGATTGCTATGTTTTGGAGAAAGGGTGATTAATTTTCTACATCCAAACGACTTTATAATTGATGAGACGCCTTGAAAATGTGCTTTCTAATTACATATTAGTGCAACGTACGTATTACTAATATCTTGTTATCATACAAACAAGCGTAGCATCGTTTCCTTTGCCGAGTAATTATCTTTTTAATTTTTCCTCGTTGAAAAATCTGACACTGAAACCATTTTTTTTAAATAATGATTTATATCACTGATATAAAACAGTGATTTTTACGTGAATGTGGAACATGCTCACAAAATATTGTCGCATTGTTTTATGCTGATTAATATTAAGCTGCACACCTGGTCATGCACACATGATACAGATGGTATGCCAACACTTATATAATATGCAATGAAGCATTCAGTTCTCTCTTGGCAAGATTTGAACTTGGACCAGATTTCCCAATGTTTGAAAATACAAAGGCATGTTTAAAAGGTCATGTACACTCATATTGATTATCGATAAAAACAATTTGCTGCAGCAGCAAATATAAACCCCGAAACAACAACAACGAAAAACATCATGTTAGTAGATCCCTTCATTGCATTTACATTTTGCGACAAAAGGTAGTTGATTGTCACAGTGTTGATTTTGGCCTCTGGTAGATATTATTGATTTAGTTTTTCACGGTCAAAACAAACATTGGATCACTTATTCAAAATTGCTCGTAAATTTTTGCGGCAACGGTAAACTTGAAAATCATACAATAACAGTGAAGTACAAGAGCGAATGCTTGTATACTAGGGATAAATACTTATCCCTATGCCTCGAGGTATAAAATGAAATATGAAGTAGATACCCACAATTTGTAATTGAATTTTATCGTAATGGAAGTTATCTACTGAGAATTTTACGATTGCTAATCCATCTGACTTGATTTCCTATAAATCCTTACAAGTGAGATTTGCTTGTGTATAACGTATTTCAAATAACTACAACTCACTTGTTAAAGGGCGTAAGCTGAGTTTATACATTCCAGGGGTAATTCTTGTTGTAGATTTAAAGATACCTGTTGTATTCTACTTTCTCATGCATATTTAACCACAGACAGTAATCTATGTCTATGATTTAACCATCAGTTGCCATTGGCAGAACTCATTATATTTAGAAATAATACATAAATGATTAGATGACGTAATTTATCACACGTATAATAAAATGTCAGAAAACCGTTATTATGCTATCAAGTGTGCTATTAAACATTGCCAGAATACAATTTTGGTGTCATTGAAGGCATATACAACGACATACTATTATAGTTTAAGTAAGTATATTCACTCGAGCTTATAAAATCAGATTGTGTCACACTGTATTCATAAAACAAGTATTCTCGTGACATCACATCGATTGATCTGTTTGCATTAAAAGTGTATGGTACAGAGCATGTTGTGAACAAAATGTGGAATGCGTGGTAAAAAGCGTAAAAGTAAAACAAAATAAATGTGAGGAGATGACATTGATTGATATATCTGAATTTTTAAAAGAGAAATGGTTTACAAACAGTGTTACAGTGTTCTATTTTGTGAGTCAGAGATAATCCCTCTGGAAAAGAAATAACGATTACGGGCGAATGTACTGACTGTTATGTCTCATTTTGTAGGGTGTTGGAAATTGGCAACTGTTGTTGTTGTTGGGCTCACTGAGCGCCACACACGATGATAGTTGGAAAGCTGCAGTAAAACTGCAGTAAAGCTTGTGTCAACGTTATCTGTAAGAGATTTCATATGTATGTTAATTTTTGGGTTTCAGGAAGAGTTGACGTGTGCAGAAGTCCAGCCAGCCAGCACAGTGCAGTGAAGAACAGAGCAAAGCACAGACGGTTGTACCAGACTTCTTGTCAGTGTATAGGATATATCCGATAATTTCTGAAGACGGTTGGTTATACGGTGGAATATCGAAGCAACGGTAGCAGGTAAGATTTCAAATTAATATCCTCGTCTTGTTAACCCAATTGAATGGCTGACGTCACTGAAATTAAATGCTTACTTTTATTTCTTTTTTAAATTTGTATTTATAAACTTGAAATGACGCTGCCTGCTCAAACTGTCGGGCGATCTCAAAAACCACGCCAATAGTAGCCGGGTTAGATATGGCCAACGATTTCACATCAAACTTTAACCAATTTTCGCAGCAAAGTAAAACTAAACGATTTGCCCAGCAAAACTAAAATAAATATTTTGTGAACTGGTTTCATGACGTCCATAAATCACCAATTTGTTTTGTTTTGCGAGAATATTGGTACAGCTTGCCAGTGCCAGTTGTAATTGTCCATCTAGCGTTCTCATGGGAACGGTTTATATGATTTAATAGCCAACGAGTTACAAAGTAGCTCGTACAGGTATTTTGTGTAAAGTATTTGACTTATGTTACGCAATGTGAATAAGCGCGAGTTAAGGTAATGAATCGTTTTGTAAATGTTGGGAGGATGTCTTTCGAGAATTTTGACTTGGTAAAAAAAATAATTTATTGGAAAAGTGTCGACTGACTGCGTACCTTTAATTTGTTTCTGATCTGCCGGAATGTCTATTACTTCTCATTGTTAATGAGTTATTCTAAGGTATCGCATTTTGCAAATTAATGAAATGAATGTGATGTACTTTGTGTATATTTTGTGTTGGAAATTGGGTGTATATAAATAATACTTTTAAGATGTTGCCTTGAATGAGTGAAAATGTTACATATATCTAAAATCTAAAAGAATATCATTGCACACTTTACAAATTCAACTAAAGAGATAGGATATAATATCTTATTCGCGGTATTCTACCTATTTACGACCGATGAAGGAGACGTTTTAAATCTATCCTGGGTAGACTTTTTCAGATTTTAAACCTGCATTAGTTTTACTCCCTCTATATAACAGCGTAATCCAGACACGAATTGGCGCCATATATCTGGCAGACTACAATTTAATTTGCAAGTAAATAAATTCCATGTGTACATTAGTCAATCTCGCGCTTTGCCATTGATTTATGGGAGAAAATGAGTAGCATGAATATGGAGATACTGTTAAAGAGCATGAATTTATTCTGATATCTCTTAGGATTTGCTTTCTGTCATTATGAGTATTTGCTACCATATATTCATGGTCGCGTAAGGCATTATCGATCATCACATTGTTAGAAAAGAAATAAGTCAAAGTATTACCATCGTGAGAAAGCTCCGGAAAATTGAGATTATAGAGGTATAATGGCCCGAGGATGCACACTTCCTCTTCGAGGCAAACCAGTTTTGATACTGTGTAGGTAGTGTTTTGCTCTGGCTTCTTTTATCCTGCGACAGAATTAATTGAGGACTGGTGTACGTACTGACGGCTGCCTCAAATCCTGTGAATTGCGAATCCGTGATGGATCGACGTCAGGACGATACTATCCTGAAGCACGGATCGGCGCGAAATTGTGCTGGCATTTAGATAATAACTTGAACAATGAATAGCGTCCAAATCAAATGTTATTATATTGGCATCATGTAGTGGTTCGAGTATCTGGGAAAAAACTTGTTGAACCCTCGAAAGCGTAAGCGGGACATGGCAAATTTTAAAATGTGCACTATATTCTGTTTTTCGTCGAACGAAGAAAGATGAAATGAAATCAAACCGATTCTTCTTGTTCGCATCAGAAGACTCTAGACGTTTGTATTAGATTAACAAAATAAACCACTTGTTCGCTCATGAACATACGCTAGATGAGATCAAACTTTAGATTCACATCTTGTATCTATTGCAGTGTCCTAAACTGATCTTATTACGTGAGGAGTCGCTGGCAAATGATTGTAAGGGCACTACCCTTACTTCTGTACGCACGGATGCGATCGATACACGGTGATAACGGAGGAATATGATAGCAAGTAAGGTTGCTTTATTCGTTAAAAATATATTGTCATTCGCTAGTTTATAGTATGTCATGCGTAGAAAGCGCAATAATCTGAGAATCTGTGTCATTTATTTATCATTGTGAAATTATTTATTGGGAGGAGAGAGGGTTAAAAATCACGAATTTTTACTGTCTAACTTAGATAATGACGTCACCGTATACTATCACAATTTACCGTATGGTCAGTAATTAGTTACCATACTGGGAAAAGGTGGCAACGACTATTATTTCAAGAATGTTGCTGGTTGTTGATACCAAACACCACATACACACTCTTTAACGACCTGTACTCACAGTGAAAAAAATGGCAGTGTAATTACACTTTTGAGAAACGTAACCGTACATCTGGACCACAAGAACAATTTAATATGCACTTTAACAACACGCACCGAGTACACGATATAGAAAACAAAAAAAACTACTTTTCAATAACGAGTCCCGAAAAAACAAAATATAAATTCAAAGACGGGGATTATTCCTGCATTGGGTAAGATTTTTCTTCATTGCGTTAAGGGGGGCCATTAATCTACTTAAGTTACTTTTTTTGGGGGGGGGGGGGGAGGGGGAGCTGTACCACTTCACTTATGTAAATATAGATTTCTATCGCTTCATAACAATCCGTACTTATGGCTAGCTCTTTCACCAGCCTGTCTCCGAAGAAACCCTTTGAGTGCAGCGCCTCATTACATCAGTGTCGTTGCATAAGGACAAAATAAGTGCCCTGGATAAAAAAACCCACATTCTTACAAGGACACTCTTCTTACTTTAATACGCTATGGGATGTTATAAACGTCACACTCAGATTGGACTGGAAACCAGTGGTACGAAACAAGTGGTTTAACCATTCCGCCACCGACAACAACACACTCATAGTAGAGAATCAATAATTAGCAACTGCATAACTTTAATGTGTATCATTGTAATTGCCGCACCATTACACTATAACATACATTTTGGATCGTATTTTTATAACTGTGAAAAAATAATCATAATTGTTCAATTAGCAAGTAAATGAAGAAAGAAAATATCTTTATTTAATAAACAATAAACACGAGTGCAGACGTATGGACACAGACAGACAGACAGACAGACAGACAGACAGACAGACATTTGTAAACACAAACGCATACATAACATTCAGTGGCAAATACTGCAAAACAAACCCCAAAAAACAGTGGACATTTATTGAAAGTTATAAACCGAAATGAACCTTTCATAGACAATGTCTGTCTTACTAATAATATCACGGAGTGACGTGTCTCCCCCCAACCCCTTGGCATCATATTTCTAAAAGGGACAGCCACCGTTCATATATATAGTTTTTTCATACTCTACATGAAATCCCTTGCCGAAGACTTTACATGCATGGATTATGTGTCTGAGCTATCGGCAGTGAGTTCGTGTGACACTATAAGGGTCATACATTGATCACTCATTTCAACAGCTGAATCTAAGGAAATAAATAACAGCAGTCGTTTGTACGTGTATTTTAGCTGACAGTACGAGTCTACTTGATGCCTCGGTTAATCAGACTTAATTCCCAAAGAATGTCGCTAGTTAAATGTATTTCTAAAAATATAGCCACTACACAACATCAATGTTCTCATCCATAACATGTTGCTTAATAAGAAGGAATCAGCTGATTGGGAAGGAAAGGTTCAGTACTTTGCACGTAATGGCGACCACATTGATGTGTTTGTTATGCAACAGCATTTAGCGCCAGTTGAAGATCTTCAATAGAACCTTCAAGAAGGAGTTCCATGACCTAGCGAGTGTTGGAGAGTCATGCGAGAGCTGAATCTAAGGAAGCAAATAACGCAACGTCTCTATGCATTGGCTAGGTGTAAATAACAAGGATTACATTAAAGAAATTCTTCTTCTTTTTCTCGATAGAGACTCGCTAAAGTCTGAAGAACATGAACTATCACTTTGTAAGAAAGAACTTTACTGCAATAAGCTGAAAATAAATATCGAATATTCAAACTCAAAATCTTGAGCTGGAAATCGTTATATAAATTTAAGGTGCTATCGACAAAAATGCCTTTCCCGGGTTACTGTATATCAAGCGAGTTAGCATAATTTGTGTACATCCCTTACGAGAAATGGCCAAAAAGAAAACCACACATGCAAGGAATTGTGTCTGTACCTATAATCAAACCCATTACCGATTTCTCAGATATTTTATACACCAAGAGATGTACGCAGTTTTCGGATTGAGCTATCTCGTCACATTCATCAATTTTATGTTCTGTTACAATAGCATGCTACTCAACTATGTATAGAGCAATCTCCTCGTTAACACACAGATTGAGTTCGGCAATTGAAGTTAACATACGAAACAAATTTATACAATTACATACAAACAATCTATTGGGAATGAGTAATTTAGATTTTTCTTACCTATATATAGCTTTGTAGCCTTTTGAATGGAAACAGACGACTTTGAAAGGAATGTAAAACAGGAAGTACGGTATAAAGATCATAGTTTTCCTTTTAATACAAAAATGATTTCATGACATCAAATTACAGTTTACGAGGAAGACGAATTGGTGTGGTAATATCAGGTTTTGATTTTATATAATATATATTAATATGTCTGGAGAATATATAAAAGCAATCAATTATTCATACATACATAATAGGCAGTGGAGATACTAAATACCAACTTGCAATCCGATTTTACACTTGCAGATTTATATAACTGTCTGTTAAAATGTGATATATTCTTTTAGGTCTCTTGGCGTATATTTAAATTTTTGTATTGCCAGGGATGAAAACACCGTGCGCATGTTTGTCATTCCATTTCTTTCAGTATGCATTCAAAGAGTGTTTCTTTGTATAAAAACACATTGAGCAAACTATCTATTGAAGGAAAGGGAAGTGTAATCGAGCGAACTGCTAATGCAGGTTACACAAATTACCGGTTGAAATTACCATAACTGTAGATATTGTATATTCAATATCAAATGAGATGTATGTTGCCGCTGGCCTAATAAGATACAATTAGAGTATATCAATTGCCACACACACACACACACACACACACATACACAGACACATATGCACAGACACACACACACACACACATGCACACACATATGCACACATAAATATGCAGACACAGTTAAGCGTGTGTGTTATCGCGCGCGCACACACACACATTTATATATCCACCCATCCACACCACACATGCACACATCAGACACATGCGTCTCACAAAGACACACGTGCACACACGCTCACTCATACATACTCTCTTACTCTGTCACACCCACCCTCACGTACACAGACATATATACACACACAAACATCCACATATACGCTCTTACACAAACATTCCTATTCACTCACTTGCAGACACGCACAGACAGACAGACAGACAGACAGACAGACAGACAGACAGACAGATACACACCATCCACCCCACACACATAGACATATACATAAACAAATAGACATACAGACACACAACATAGATGCACACTGAATGTATATTTTCAGGTTGTCGACATTTTAAGGCAATTATGTGATTGTGATACGCTAAATACCTACCTGTCACTGAAGCGCATTACTTTACCTTCATTTCCTACTCTGATATCTTGGAGATCTGACAGGTAATCAGATGGTAGCACTTTTTAATCTTCTTACTGAAATGATGGTATTTAAACGGTTGATAAAACATCGTGACTCTCAAATGAGCTTTTAGAACGCACTCTCTCGTCTTTTTTTAAAGAAAAGGTCACTGTCCAATCTGTCAGTGAATTATAATTCTGTAAATTATTCATGTTCATTATGAAATGGACGTTTCATGAAAAATAATCAAGATATACATCTGCAGGAAAGTCTTTGGGTAAATAAACCATGAAAGTGTGAACATATGCATAATTTATGCCGATACAGTCACACAAACTCGAATAGATATGCATAAAAGAATTCGTATTTAGTACAATGCTTGTACAATTTTCTATGACTTTTGTAAATGCCACAACCATGTCTGGAGGATTAAGCAGGGCGAGTTCTTTGTATCTGTAAACAAAGTTCCTATGTTTTTTTCCTCCAAAGAGATGATCTAAATAGCTAAGTCATTAAATAAGAATACAGCCAAGGGCACTAGTTAATCGCCCATGATAGCAGCGGTTTTGTTTTCCAGTGCTCTTGATCACTCATTAATCATGTAAATTGCTATGCTATAACCCTAAAACACATCATCAAGTGTATTCCCTGAACAACGCTTATACTTCAAACATGATGAATTGTTATAACTTGAGTATTATTAAGTCAACCATTAACTAAATACTTCGACATCAAGTGAAGAAATGCACACTGAATTCGGAAACAGTACAGACAGAACAGGTCATTTCAATGTCACTATGCCAGATCAAGTACAAGTAATTACGTAAATAACTGAATGAATAAGTCAATAAGAAGCATCAGATAGTCACATGTGCTGTCCATCAGTCCGTCATGTATGTATGTATGTATGTATGTATGTATGTATGTATGTATGTATGTGTGTGTGTGTGTGTGTGTGTGTGTGTGTGTGTGTGTGTGTGTATGTATGTATGTATGTATGTATGTATGTATGTATGTATGTATGTATGTATGTACGCATTCGCATATGCTTTCAGGGATGTACATTTATTTATTCATGTATGTACAGAAAACCCAGTTTACTTACGCGTTTACTGTGTTACATTTCATTGGACATTTTCGTTCCAAACTTGAAATTTATTCGGGATTTCAAATATACAATGATACAGTAACAATGCATTTTTGCCTTGATCACATGTATAATAATTATTGATGTGCCTTCATCGAAAAGTGGAAACTTAATCACGTCTGCGTCTACTGGTGTAGCTTATTGAAAAATGAAAAAAACATTACGTGATCTGGTTAGTATTCATCAGTGAACATATGACTGTATTATGTGACAAGATATTCCCCACTCTAATGTTGTTGTTAACGACTTCGTTAACTGATGTATGACTGGAACAATAATGACAAATGAAACAATAGTGACGGTTTAGATGAATTTATTTATCAAAATATTCGCACTTCCATATTTTTAGATAGATACTATAATATTTAACGTCCACGATTGCACTGGGGGGAGAGGGGTGCTTACTACAATCGATATAGGCATACATGTCTTATTAAGGCTGTCACGTAGTAAGACGTTCAGGTGATGTATAGGGATATTTATGCATTCTAAAATTTTGAGTTACATCGGTAGATTTACGGCTGTTGGTACGTCAAGCGTCACATCTAACTAATCATCAAAGGTCTACATTTAATATGATGACATTATTTATTGAGGATATGATACCAACCATACAAATCCATATGCTTTCAACTGGTTTCTGTTTAACAATTAAAGCGTCTTACCCTTTCCTTATTTTGCATTTGAATCAGTTTCAAATTTTCCACGCCTGTACCGGGGTAAGTCGACTCCTTTACGTACTAAATATTTCAATACATACAAAAGTAGTCGAAGCCCCCTAGCACATATTTGGCGAAATCCTTGGAGCGAAAGAAGGGTATCTTGTTAGATATTGTCTTCCCTCAATCTTATCAGATGTCATGTGGTGTCTCCGCTTCGGCAAAATGAATAAAACATAACTAGCTTTCTACACGAAATTCGTACTTTGCCAGAAGGAAACATCGGATTCCCATCTCCGAAACTGATAAATATATTGTCGGATCATACAGAGTTGTTTGATCTCACATACGCAATTGCAGTTGCATTCACTTTATTATTCAGGTGATATTTTTTTTATGATGGTATTAAAATAAACTATAGATCTAAAAAAAATCAACAACACTTAACTAATTATTAGTTCTAGTTAAGCCGTTTCAAGTGACATCTGTTTTATACGATAAATTAATTACGAATTCAATTAATTACGAATTCAAGCATTAACTATAAAAAAAAGTCATATTACATCATGAATTAAAGTCTTATGGTACGTTATAAAATCTTAATGTTATGAACAGTATCTCATTAGCAGCCAAAAGTGCTAGAAAACTTTGTCATGGCCTCTACAGCCTTCATTAAAACAGTCTCTAATGAAGTCTTTAAAGAGTATATCAGAAGCTGGATACGACATTTACAGGCCTCCCTGTCTGTTCAGCACATATATGTGCACATAAATATGACGGATGTACACATTCTAAAAATACGCAAACTGAACAAAGGTAACAACGCCTTATGCACGGCTTTTGAGTTCAGCAAGTGCAAAATAATAAATGGCGGATGCGTCCAACACTGAAATATCGTGTATTTTACTCATGAGCCCAGCAACATAAATATCCCTTTGACGTACCTAGATCTTCATTATCGGAGGTAAAGTGAAAAATTCTCTCAAAATAATACCATGCCGCGTGTATAATGTAACACTGAAAGTGATTATTTTTCATATATAACATAAATAATTTATTTTGAATTGAGAAGTCGTTTGATTCGGTTGAAGGTAAGGAACGTATTGACACATATATAGACAAGCATAATAGAATAACACAACTTAAGATTTAACTTTCTTCGGAATCGGCAAATATCTTTAATAATTGCATAGCCATGTTAACTCTATCTGGTACATGGATGATTGATCACAGCTGATGAGCAAATAACTGCTAACAGTATGTTTAGCAAGAATGAACTTTATCTTGCACAAATTAGCACACCATAAAGACCTAACTTTTATGTAAATCGACATTTTATTTAAGACATTTCAGAAATGTATTCACCCTTTCACGCCTCTTGATAAGAATTGACAGTGCACATTGCTGGCATTCAAATTGCAGTAACATCTGGCATGCATGGCGTAGGCTATGAATTATTAATGTTCTATCTCTTGTGATTATGTGGTAATCCTATGACAAAATGTTATTAAAATAACAAACAACCATTTATTTTATTCGCGATTTGAAAATGAATGGAAGTACTTTCAACACTAGTCTACAAGATACATACCCGTGACGTAACCCTTCAGAGATTGCTATACTATTTACGATTAATTCGCAGTTATTGTTTATTTTTTATACTGGTGATGAATCCTTAGTCCTACAAGATAACCTAGTTTGAGGCTGAAACAAAAACATTGACTTAAATATAGTTTCTGTAAATCTAACTCAGTAATAATTTCTGTAGAGCTGAATCAGTGATAGTCTAATTCAGTGATAGTTACTGTAGATCGTGCTCAGTGATAGTTTCTGTAGATCTAACTCAGTGATAGTTTCTGTAGATCTAACTCAGTGATAGTTTCTGTAGATCTAACTCAGTAATAGTTTCTGTAGATCTAACTCAGTGATAGTTTCTGTAGATCTAACTCAGTAATAGTTTCTGTAGATCTAACTCAGTGATAGTTTCTGTAGATCTAACTCAGTAATAGTTTCTGTAGATCTAACTCAGTTTCTGTAGATCTAACTCAGTGATAGTTTCTGTAGATCTAACTCAGTTTCTGTAGATCTAACTCAGTAATAGTTTCTGTAGATCTTACTCAGTAATAGTTTCTGTAGATCTAACTCAGTAATAGTTTCTGTAGATCTTACTCAGTAATAGTTTCTGTAGATCTTACTCAGTAATAGTTTCTGTAGATCTAACTCAGTAAAAGTTTCTGTAGATCTAACTCAGTTTCTGTAGATCTAACTCAGTTTCTGTAGATCTAACTCAGTGATAGTTTCTGTAGATCTAACTCAGTGATAGTTTCTGTAGATCTAACTCAGTGATAGTTTCTGTAGATCTAACTCAGTGATAGTTTCTGTAGATCTAACTCAGTGATAGTTTCTGTAGATCTAACTCAGTAATGGTTTCTGTAGATCTAAGTCAGTGATAGTGTCTGTAGATCTTACTCAGTAATAGTTTCTGTAGATCTAACTCAGTGATAGTTTCTGTAGATCTAACTCAGTTTCTGTAGATCTAACTCAGTTTCTGTAGATCTAACTCAGTGATAGTTTCTGTAGATCTTACTCAGTGATAGTTTCTGTAGATCTAACTCAGTGATAGTTTCTGTAGATCTAACTCAGTGATAGTTTCTGTAGATCTAACTCAGTGATAGTTTCTGTAGATCTAACTCAGTGATAGTTTCTGTAGATCTAACTCAGTGATAGTTTCTGTAGATCTAACTCAGTAATGGTTTCTGTAGATCTAACTCAGTGATAGTTTCTGTAGATCGTACTCAGTGATAGTTTCTGTAGAGCTTACACAGTGATAATTTCTGTGGAGCTTAACTCAGTGACAGTTTCAGTAGGCTTACTCAGTGATATAGTTTCTGTAGATCTTACTCAGTGACAGTTTCTGTAGAGTTTAACTCAGTGATAGTTTCTAGACAACCATTAGTTAAGCCAATAAGATTCCTCTAGAATATACAATAACCTGTTGTAAACATTCACAGACACAAACATAATATATATATATGGTTATGATTCGAATACCTCGATGGCGCAGTGACAAAATAAATAGTTCTAAATATCCTAAAGTTGAGATTGTGACGGGGTTTGCCTAATCTATGAGTTTAATGCTCAGAATCTGACACAAACTGATTTGAGACTATACTGTGTGCAGAGGTACTTCTTGATATAAGGCTTATTGAATTGTTGCTAACACTTAGTGAATTCTAGCACAACTGTTCCATTCTGTCTTGAAATATTGATAAATGAGATGACCTTCTTTAAAGGAAAGTCACGGATTCTTTATCTCATTAAATAATCTTTTGACCCTTAACGCGTCTTAGTAAATGCCGAAGTAAATCATATGGCTTCCAAAGCACATCGCCACACAGCTGTACTGGTATTAGTAATGTATAAGCTAACTTATGACATGAAGTGTCTCAATTAACACAGAACACCAATAACATATAAGTCTAACGTGTAAGTCCTAAGGTACCTTTTATCTATTGCTAATTTGTGAACTGAGTATACAGAGCACACACACACTCTCACACACACACACACACACACACACACACACACACACACACACACACACACACACACACACGCACGCACAAATGACAGATGACGCCATATTCACGTTTGTTTTACAATAGATGAATATGGTATCACTTACTAGACATTGCGTGGATTCTACTATACAAAAGCTGCACGAGTTTTACAATAACTATTTTGGAAGACACTTTTGCCACCTATGTGTCAGAAAATGACATGAAAAGTACATAACTGTGACTCAAAGGAGCACATTCGTAGGGTGTTTTGAGAACATCCTCGCTGTCGACTTGCGATACCCCTTCAGATGACTACAAGTTACTGCATATTTTAGGCAGGTGTGCGATGCAGGGAGTGGATGCGGTGTTTTAGAAAACATGGCATTGTGGTTTATCATGCAACATGAACGTCAGTTTCCCTTGGGCCTGTTGGCAGTTGCCCCTATACAATCGATTTCTCTCGTGCCCAACCCTCGGTAAACAAAGTGTCGTGGGGTGACCCATGGCCATCTAGGAAATATAATCTGACGTCACCGTGACCAATAGTTGAAGGAGAGAGAGAGAGAGAGAGAGAGAGAGAGAGAGAGAGAGAGAGAGAGAGAGAGAGAGAGAGAGAGAGAGAGAGAGTGTGTGTGTGAGTGTGTGTGTGTGTGTGTGTGTGTGTGTGTGTGTGTGTGTTTGTGTTTGTGTGGGTGCGTTATGTATGTATGTATATCAAAACTAATATCAAATTCAAAGTTTCAAAATGGCAGTGTAACTTGGAAAAACAGTCAAATATATCATATACATTGTATCATTATAAGTGATTTAACACTGTTATCAAACGATCAGTCTATGGCTGTTGTAATGCGTACTTTCAGTTTAAAACCCAAGCACAGACCGACGCAATGCTTTATGTAGCTGTCTATGATTGATTGCCCGTGTCCATGTATATCTGTAAAGAGATAATGTACGTTCACAGCATTTAACCTTTTATGATATCCTTTTTAATTTGCTAGTTACTTATACTATGTACTATGTAGATATGAAGTGCACTTTATTCAAGACTATATATCATGCTTGAAATAAGCTTTTGGGAATGTTTGAGAGTGTATTATCAGCAGTAGGCAATTAGATGCGGCAAACATAAGGTAACACAACTCCACGTAAGTTTTAGTAATGCACCTAAATATTGCATTACCTTTTATAAATGAAATTGAGAACTTGAATTAACTCATGTGTTTACAGAATTAAATAGGAATCTCATCCGAATTAAGTTTGAACGAGTTCTTTAATTGGTTTCTGCGAATGATCTCGTTAAATAGAAGTTTCTATCGTCCATGGTTTCTAACCAAACGTTAAAGCACCACGCCAATGTTTGATGTATGGTTTAGATCATGATATTTATAGTCCGGAAATTAAATGGAACGTAGCTTGACACACAGGGCATATATATATGGCACTTTGATAAATGGTTTGTGATATATTTTACTCTGCGACTTCAAACAAGGTTTTATTACAAAATTGATCATAATTATGATACAATAGATTGAAGAAAAAAATACATGCGTATGATAGGATCGAGTTTTAGGTATGGTTAGTATTTTCAATCAAATTAGCGTCATTACTACATTTGACATCACACCCTACTTAAAACGTTAACACAACCACAAATGTAATATATAGGCATTTATTTCTTAATACGACAAGCTGTTGAACAGCTGCAGTTGTGGAATGCAAACAGTCGATTTTTAAGTGCTTTCGATACAAGAGTGAATGTTATTACATATTGGGTTAGTATTACATATTGGGTTAAGGTGTTATTACATATTGGGTTAGTATTACATATTGGGTTAAGATGTTATTACATATTGGGTTAGTATTACATATTGGGTTAAAATGTTATTACATATTGGGTTAATATTATTACATATTGGATTAAGATGTTATTACATATTGGGTTAGTATTACATATTGGGTTAAGATGTTATTACATATTGGGTTAGTATTACATATTGGGTTAAGGTGTTATTACATATTGGGTTAGTATATCATATTGGGTTAAAATGTTATTACATATTGGGTTAGTATATCATTACATATTGGATTAAGATGTTATTACATATTGGGTTAGTATTACATATTGGGTTAAGATGTTATTACATATTGGGTTAGTATTACATATTGGGTTAAGGTGTTATTACATATTGGGTTAGTATATCATATTGGGTTAAAATGTTATTACATATTGGGTTAGTATATCATATTGGGTTAAAATGTTATTACATATTGGGTTAGTATATCATATTGGGTTAAAATGTTATCACATATTGGGTTAAGGGTTTTTTTTACATATTGGGTTAGTATTACATATTGGGTTATTACATATTGGGGTGATACAGCCCTGAGATGATGATACGGTAGTAAAAAAGAAAACCAGACAGAAATGACGAAACATTTCCATCCAATGTGTTAACGATTACCAATAAAGGCGAACGATCTGATATTGCGTAAAAGGCGTGCATATCTAATTACTTTTTGTGAGTGTATTTTGCAAAATGCATATTATGATATAAGCTCTGATATAAACCAGACGTAGCCAGTATGCTATTAAGGGTTACAAGTAACACAGATTAATACGTGTAACTTTTCAGTAATACGACAAACTAGAATATTTCTGATGATTTAGTAGATTCTGTCCGTTTCGATAAATCCAGATCTTATAAACTTGCGTTTCTTGTCAATGTTCATTCGTTATTAAATGTTGTGCCACTACATCATGGCATTAAAAGAAATGAATGCGTAATTACAATTAAAGGTAAAAGGTCAATCATCTTGATTTAGTAGACGAAATGTCACCGTAAGGTGTAAGCAAATATCCAATAACACTGTAGCGTATAGACAAGTATAAGTAAGCTAACGTGTTCGACATCTATAGACATGTTGCCGGTTCCAAGATGCATTGCGCGTCTCTCAATACAATGCAATGTAAATGTGTACGCGCTGAGGGGTTTGCACGCGCTACTTAGGGGGATGGTTGTCACCTGACCGTACCTTGGGTTCACCAGTAAAACCCCTCTGTCATTGATGGCGTTTAGTCTTTGTTCTATAAAATCACTCATAATCAAAGAGGACAACATGTCTTTCCATCATTTCCTGATGAAAATGTTATTTCAAGCGTAAAAAAGACAAAACACGACTAAATGTAACAACTTAAGCGACGTCCTCTCTCGCAATACATCTTTGAACCGGAAAATCGACTATTGCCATACTTTTCACTCGCACTGACATTATACCACTACATTTCAGATATTGTTTGCAAGAACATGTAATATAATAATACACCATTATAGACTACGCTAGAACATGTATTCTGTTTAGTAAAACACTTTAGTATTATTTATGCTACTGTGCAGGGGTACATGACATTGTTTTGAATCTAATCGTTTTTCTTGCATGTAATGGTCATAACTGTTATTGATATTATTTCATCACACTTCTTTCGTAAATTGCTCGTTTCTGCAGTCTGGAGGTATTTACATCTTGTATTTAATAAAGTTGATGACTGTACATACATACATACATACATACATACATACATACATACATACATACATACATACATACATAAATACATACATACATACATACATACATACATACATACATACATACATACATACATACATACACACACACATACATACATACATACATACATACATACATACATACATACATACATACATACATACATACATACATACATACATACATACATACATACATACATACATGTCATTTGAAATGCTAAAAGACAACGTTCCAAATTATGCTTTAATCTTCGTAGGTGTTATACTTTCCACCATTAACGAACTACAATAAAAACAGAGCTGCTTGTAGTGGCTATGCAATGATAAAAAGCCCTGGTGTCAATTCTTCTTATATTTTGAAATAACTTATAACGGGTTTGACACGGATATCATTGTGTGTGCTATATAAAGGAAATTAGCAATGGTTACCCGGTGTTATCTACGTCATTAAGTAGAAGGATTATTGCATTGAGTTGGCAACTAGTCTAATGGAATCTTTCATTCAGAGCTCTCCAGGAAAGTGAATGCTTAAATACGGATATTGTGAGTGATCTGAATAACATTCTTATCAAACAGATATGCCTCCGATGTTAGCCTTTTGTTAAATAGCTGCGTGCTTTAAAGTTTCGGAAATATTCATAATTTCACTATATACTTCCTCCTCAAGAAATTATATATGGACCTTTACCATTAGGTAGTCAGTTTCATACAATACAACAAAATTATTCAGAACATTATGGCTTTGTATTGTCATATAATACTGACATAGCATGGTAACAAAGAAGAAGGAGTTGGTAACCCGAACAATTATTATATACTAGTATAGTATTGGTAAAACATCAATTGAAGTAAAAAAAATAATGAATTGACTCATTAACAAACGTATTAATAAACGTATATGGGTTTATATTGTCTCAAAAAAACATCAATTGAAATCTTGCAGCAATTCGCAGACATTGTGGTTGAAATTTCTCTTTCTCGCATAAAGCTACAAGTGTCAATATCGCGCAGAACTTGAAGTCTAGCATCTGTACAGAATATTAAGAGTGGTTTTATGAGTGCTCTGACGACAATTCTTGAAGCAAACGATGCCTGTTAACCAGCAATGTTTTGAATACGCCAGCGTTACTCGTCAAATGTTATTTGCTGATATCAGCTTAGAATCTTGTAGGGACAGTCGTGATATTGACCTGAAAAATAGCCCCACATTAGTTTGTATTCAAATGTTTCGTGTACAGAGAGCAGTGAAACAGATACGTTTATAAATGTTATCAATGATATTGATTTTTGTGACAATTATCTCCATTCATCTTGTTTGACTTAGTACATATTAATCTATTACTAAATCATTATTCTCTGCACGATCAATTAATGAGCAACAATATATTCAGCGACAGAGAGTAGAATTGCAGATTAACACAACCAACAAACGAGTGCTTCCATTAAAAACATGGTAGATTTTCTTTTTACTATTTTAAAAATCTTCAAAAAGGCCGATTTACTTTGATGAATACCACCTATAAAGGGGTATCTACACAAATGCTGACGTACAGGTCAATTTTTCAAAGTATATTAATAATGCACGCGTCGGGAATCTGTAGAGTTCAATATTTGCTAGTCACCTTTCCTTAAACAGACTGTCTTCCCTGACATTTTGATGTACCCTTCAACTCTTAAGTTACACAGTGTGACATAAAATGTGGAAAGATGTCTGCTTTGTTATGCATCTTTATCAACCTACTGCCATAGAAACGTGGGCGGAATATTTCATTATCGGTGTACATCACATTACAATATAAAGAATCTGAAAGGAACTACAAAACAAGCCTATAATGTATCATTAAATGCGACAATACATACACCGTTTCCCTCACAGTAGTACGAAATATTGAATGGTCTCACCATAGAATTGTATAGTGTCACGACCTTCATTTCTCAAATCACTGACATCTACATCAAACGTTGTAAGTCTGCATGAAACGTGAAAAGTGAATAGGTAGGGGGTTGCAATCAGGTGTAGTATTAATACCGTTTGCTGACTGTGACAAATATGATATTGTTGTAGAACACGGACAACTGAAAGATTCAAATGATGTAATAATTGTGACAAATTGCTTACGGTCTGTGCACTGATCAGCGTCCTTAACAAAGAAGCCGTCGATTAAAATACATGATTACATTAGTTTTAACGCATCTTCAAGAATGGCAATATCTTACAATAAGCTACATCATTCTGTATTAGTACGCATGTTATAAAGACAAAAAACATGCCAAAAATCACGCTTTAGGTTAGTTTAAAGAGGTAGCCTTGAACAGGCTTGTCATCTATAGGTAAGAGTGGACTTTACAATAGGCTTTTGAACATACAAATATTCTTTATTTGGATGAATACGACTGAATACAACAATACAAGCACTTCTACCCACAATATTACTTAAACCTGCACTAGCTGCAACTGGGACATTCTTTTTACAAAACCAAATATATGTATTCCATAATATTGGTCAATTACTTATAAAAAGGGACATTGTATATGTTAATTAGTGGTAAATATTATCCGTAGGTCGTGTATTGTTAAGTTTATATCTTGAGCAATTTAAAAGCTTTGTTTTGAATTTGTCACCGTTAAAACTGCATTATGTTATAACTGGAGTATCGTTTTGCAACCACAATATATTCACTGACACATATGGTTATCAAAATACTAATAATTAGTTGTTGTACATGTTAATCTGTGGTCGATATTATCCGTAAGTAGTACAGAAACAGGATGAAATGATTTTCACCACTAAGGGCGCTGATGTTTGGGTGCGGACCTCAAATCAATTTGAATTGCTTTATCTTATATACAGCAACACAAAATATGTTTACCCACAGGTAATGTAATACCTTTCAGGGTGTACGATATTACGAAAACGTTAATTGCACCTAACAAAACATTTTCAATAAACGGTTCCAGTTGCAGCTAGTACATCTTTAAAGATGAATTACTCAACATATGTCATTTGTATTTTAGAACTATTCAGAAAAAAATATTTCTTGCATAACACTTCATTTGTGGCGTCAATATCACATTGCGTTCACTAACTCTGGAAGGACTAATTTTTTGGTATTTAGACAGCATCATTATGTTACCCTGGCAACATTTTTTTGACAATTAAAATCTACTGAGTTGATATATCTATGTGTGAGTATGTTTTTAATTGTCTTCAATCCAGTGACATTAATATACATGAGAACCTTTCATCAGTATGCTGTACGTCACTCAATTCACCATCACATTGAAATGGTATCTCCATCACGTTGAAAGAGTTTCAAAATGTCGTAATTCAACATGGCGTCTATAGAGCGTGCAATTGTGGCCACTAGCTAGCATCTCCTTATCAGTTTACGCATCAAGCCATAACTAAATGATGGACCATGTCATATTTTGGGTTCGAAAAAGCAACGTTTAAGTACTAGAGTAAGTAGATTTCTCCATATACCTTCAATAAATAACATGCATGGTTTATTCATTGAAATTAATACCTTGTTTACTTTATTTCCCAATGAACGTTTGGAGTTGTCGTGTCACTCAATTTCTCAGTAGTTTTGGAACGTCTTCAATATCACGGTCTCTGTATTTGGAAGTGACATCGCTTGTTGAGTCATGCATGCTAGTCAGTATCACTATCGATTGTAACTTATTTGAGGATCGTCCAAGCACGATAAGTGTCAAAATTAAAGCGCACATTTCGACTTGTCTCAGACGAAGTGATTACATTCTGTGTTTTGCTGCAAATTTTACGCGTCACCGGCTTGCCAATTGTGAGCCACAGTTTCCGGATTATCTCTTAGCATGCGTGATTGTAGGACATAGGAAAAAAGAGCAGTCTATACTGTTAAATACAGGTTCGAGATTCACTCGCGTTAAACTGTGGTCCAATACATTTAATTACTTTCCATGTGCCTACGTAGTTGGGAATTAACTTAGCATACCATTATGTCCGTTGTTATGCTCTCTCGCCGGTACCTAAGCGATGTGAGCTGTGTGCATTGTATAAAATATACATTTTACAAGTTACGTTTCTTTTTTGAACTGTTCCTTGGTGATATAAATACTATAAATCAATCAATGACAATCCACTAAAAGATCAAGAGATTAATTTAGGTAATGCTGAAACCTTTAGCTTAATGTGAAGGATATCCTTATTTACTCCACAAATGTATCCAATTATGTTAATTGGAGAAATTCTCTCAATCCTCCAATTTCGAATGAGTACAAAATTAACTCTTATATAATTGCATGAAATAGAAATGTGTCCTGTGTAGATACAGGAACAATGGCATGACTTGTTTAATGAAAGTTTAATATAACATTTACCTCGGATGTTGCTACTATGATGAAAAGCATTTGTTAAAGAAATGGAATAGTTCACCCCAGTGTCAAAGTATTACAGGCACACATTTTGGGTAATTTAATTTAAAGCTTGAGTCGTGAGTACAGCTTATTACCACACTGCGATAGCGGTGACCAGATTGTTTGATAGTAGTCTTAATTTCTATCACGGTCTTTCATGGGATGAATCTATGTCGGAAATCTAGTAATTATATATCATAATTCACAGCTCAGTTGAGTGAAACAATATCTTAAATCATATCTAGCACCTTTCTGGACTCGTTCTTATGGAAACACACGTATGGATATTAGTTCGTATAACTCGGATGAGCTAATCCCGTGGCACAAAATCGTTATCGTGTCGTCATGGCCTGTACAATCGTTAACAGCAGATGTGCCAAACAGATTTCATGGGATTTGCCTCGAACAAAAACGTACTTATATTGTATATCGCAAGTCATCTTTCAGTAAACTGACTCAATTTGTCATCAATGTCAATCAAAGCAAAAACATGACTTACTTAAGACAAAAAGCTATCAAGATGGCAAAGATTCGTCGGTACTTGTAGCCTAAACGGAGAAGGCGGATTGAAGAGTATTACCAGGGCTTCCTTTAGCCTCTACTGAAATCCACGAACATTGCCCCCTTACTGTCAATTGCACTGCCACGATGATTGTCCACTGTCGATTGTTTAGAGACATTTCATAGAACACTATATAAAGCCAGACAGTCCTATACGCTTGATTAGTCTTGTTCATTTCACTAATCACGTCTGCCAATCATGGTTGACTAGAACACTTAATTGTTCCTTGTCGTCCCCTTGCCTTGCCTTGGCATTTATCAACAGGATTGACATGATTAAGGAAAGTTTTGTACTTTGTGACTTAAGTTCCAAGTTGCCAATAGCGTGACACGTGACTTTTTTCAAAAGCATTATTTTTAAGGTAATCATATGAAATTTGATTGTATTTATTCCTTGGGTAATTTATATGTCAGTGTTGTATTTTGTTATCTCATGAAATCAGTAACCAGTGTGCACACTATTCTTACACAAAGGATTTTCTTTGTCCATTGGTTATTCATTGTACTAATTGCATTTACGACATATATCCCTTTGGGTAGCGGTGTCAAATTTGCATTCAAACTTATATGAACTTAAATTTTTAAACTTGCTTAAAGTTATATGTTTACATCCACACACAAATCAACACTTACACACACGTTGTAGCTTGAAGACATCGGGTAGAGGGTAAAATGTAAGTTGGGACAAAGGTAACATTTCGATTACCATAGTAAACACGCGCGGAATTTCTGAGAATGTTATTGGCTTCGTCACATACAAAATACCATAATATGATATACAATCGTCATTACCAATCGGTTCTCGGGGTGGTAAAATGTAACTTGGGTCAAAGGTAACATTTCGGTTACCATGGTAAACACGCACGGGATTTCTGAGAATGTAATTGGCTTCGTCACATAACAAAACACCATATATAATTGTTATCTATATGCCGCGTTGATTCATTTTGACAAAATGGTTTGTTTTGGTTGGCATGGCAACAACTACATACAATCGTTATACAATTTGATCTGACATTTAGAAAAAGATAGAGCTACATGGCACGCATAAGGAATTTTGACACATTTTGGAGAGGTATAACTTCTTAATTGTGACATTTTGGTTACCATGGCAGCAAGAAAATATGGCTCTACTGATGACTTGGATCCATCAACCGTACCAACCTCCCATTTTGGATACATATAATGCATATGCCATTTTTACAAAATACCTTTCTTTCCATTTATTTAAGTTGTCATTGTAACATCTTCGCCAAAATCGAAATAGTTGGTCATTGTGACATTGGTTATCATTACACAAAATTTCATTTAAATTCATATCTTAATTTTGGGGACATTTCTCAAACACATAAACAGACAGACGAGACGGGTGTAAAAAGAAAACCTCCATCCAATACTTGATAATATATGAAAGTACATACATACATACATACATACATACATACATACATACATACATACATACATACATACATACATACACACACCTACCTACCTACCTACCTACATACATACATACATACATACATACATACATACATACATACATACATACATACATACATACACACTATAAAATCTATAGTCACTCAATTTGTTTGCCCTAAACGCCATAGTAAGTCTCCGTAGAGAGTACGCACTTTACTTAATGAGTATTTTACCTTGCGAAAGTGCTATACATGTGTAAACGGATTGGATGAATGGTAGCTTTCTCGTTTGAATGCCAACCATTTGACTTCTCATGTTATTTAAAGGTTTTCAATCGATGCGCCTTCATATCTTACGCTGACATCTGTTATTTATGGGTGGTTTGTGACAGCATAAGACGGGCACAAGTTATAACATTTATTACGTTTGTTATCTAAACTACAGGATCGTTAACGTGAACATTTGTACTCATGTCACTGCTAATAAAGATAACCATGTTTTATGCAACTCGAACAGACTTAAATTGAACACATTGGAATAAAGATAACCATGTTTTATGCAACTCGAACAGACAACACCAGATTTAAACTGAATGCCTCCCGTAAGGGCAAAACCATAGATTTTTGGGCCTGACACACATTGATGGCATGCAAAATTCGGAAATATAGCTATTATACATGATGTACCACATAATTGAAGAATTAGTGCTACGAAAATATATGGAATTTACATAGTTAACATATTGCCAAATTATCAAAAAATCATTAATTATGCAAATTTACTATTTAGGTTATAAGTTACATCATCAAGCTTTAAATGACGCTTGCAGGTCTTTACTATCAATGCATATACTATCAGATATTTAAAGCTAGATATTGCCTAACTATCAATATGATTATTTATGCAAATTACGCATCGCAATTTAAAACTACATAAACAACTATCAAACACGTATGATTTATTCTGGTTGCTTGATGTACCAAGTTTGCATTCTCAAGATATAGCCTAATTACCGAAAATCATTAATTATACAAATTACTCATTACAATTTTAAACCATACCAACGTCTTTAGAGGATATGTGTGCTTTGTTATGGTTGATGTATGTGCTAAATTATATGGAATTTAAAGAGTGTATTCTTAAGATACAGCTTAATTAATGAAAATAATTAATTATTTAAATGACTCATTAAAAGTGAACTTTATATCAACAAACATCACAGCACAGGTGCGTATGATTATGGTTGATGTATGTACCACATTATATGAAATTTCAAACTTGCATTCTTTATTGAAATTGAAGTACGCATTCTTAAGATATAACATAATCACTGAAAAACATTAATTATGCGAATTATTCATTAAACCTTAAGCTAAATCAACAAACTTTACAGGACATATGCGCTTTCTCATGGTTAACAATGTATATTGAATTTGAAGTATATGTTCCAAAGATATAGCCTAATTACTAAACACCATTAATTATGCAAATGACTAATTAATGTTCATTGGATGTTTACCAAAATCGGATCGGTTCTTTCCATTACCATATAGAAGATTTGTAGCAAGTTTCATTAGAATCGACGCTGTAGATTTTGAGATATCATGTCCACAGACAAACAGACATACAGGCAAACAAAGACATAGACAGACAGACAGACAGACAGACAGACAGACAGACAGACAGACAGACAGACAGACAGACAGACACATAACATAACCTCCCTTACTGTAGGTAAAAATAAACAGATTGGACTCTGTAAGGCCGTATGACGACAACGTGTCATATTATTAAATTTAACTTTTGTTCTATACACATCTATAAAATCTTACCTGAAATTATCGACTGCACACTTCAGTCTTTTTCAACAGACAGTAAAACTTAATACTATGGTTTACCAACACAGATGAATTTCCATTTGAATGTATCATATTATTGTGTAGCATTCAAGAGAGTGTGCATGCCTAGCGACTGAATGTTTTTTTAGTTGGCCTATTTTGAAGTCTAAGGAGACATGTTGTATCTTGTAATTTTATGCTTCAACAGACATAATGTCCGTTAAAACAATTTTCAATTTAAATTCACCAATTCTACAACTGTGATAAACAATTGATAAGGTATTTGGGATAGTGGAATATCAAGTAGGTCCGACCGGGGTTTCCTTGAATCTACAGAATCTAGAACACATTTATCACTGAACATGCACTGGACAGGTCTGGATCTGGAAGTTGATGCCTTGAAAAAATGCGAAACGTTTGTTTACTTCTAGTGGGATTGTTATTCTACGAATAGAACCATATGTTTGTGATTCAGTTCAAACTTAAAAATAGCGTTAACAATATCATGCACAGTGGATACAGAAGTTATATCCATTTCATCAGTACTTTATATGGAAAACCTGAAAACTATTCTCAATTAAATGTATGTCATTTAATATTTTAACTTCTTTCAACCCTTTAATTAAGCCTTATGCAGGTTGTCTGGGATTTCATAATACCATCATTTATTACAAAATTCATAAAATAATTCGACAATATAATAAGGAATATCTACTATTTTGGTAACACGTCATGCAAATTACCTACTTTATGTAATGAAAGTTTCAGCCTACTCAACACTCGTGCATGTCAACAGACTAAACGAAGAGTAACTTTGTCGCCGTCTTAGTCATCTTTGTGGAGTGCTGAGTGTTAGTATTATTCAAAGGTTGTGTGGAAGTGGCATGGTTCAGTGTCGTAAGTTGACCTTTGTTATTTGTGCATTATTTATGACTTCAAGGTGATGACAAATACTTTTGCCGCGTCATTTTATTACTTTGGTTATCTAACTGACAAAAATCGATCTGTTCACATGGATTTGTTTCTGTGTCACTGCTAACCACGTTTTATGTAACTACAACATGTAAACACTGACAATGCAGAACCATATTACTACACCGTATTAAGTGCAGTATTTCAAAGACAGTTAACGTGGCCCGTGGCGTGAAATTTTGTTCTTCGAGCAGCTCTTTTGAAAAAAAAACTACTTTCGTAAGTTCTCCTTTTGTCCGTTTATATTAACGTGGACAGATATTGAATATTTAATAGTATCATTTAATATGCAGAACTCAATTTTACAATGTCAAGAACTTAATGTATGCAAAGTTAAAAATTAACGAGCTCATGAATTATACTTCTTGAGTATATATCAAACAAACATTACTTTGTAATATACCGGGAGTCGCAAACTGAATATGAACCTGCATACTAGTATGAACATATATTCTAAATCATGTATTACTAATAACATTTAGTATACGATGCTCAAGTCAAGTTGTACCAATTCGAAGAGGAAGTACACGATTCATATCCCGGTCGTTCTATGTCATGACTGAGCGCTTCAACCCTATTGTTCTGTGGTGCTCGGGATATGAACGCTCAGAGTGATAGCCCATGTTTCCCCAGTCTTTCTTAAATTAAGCTTGAGTTGGTATGTTTATATTATCCTCCAATATTTTTCTTCATCCCAGTCTGAAATCAGAGTAACATTGCCACTATGAGTCGAAGTGACAAGCTCCTTATGTCAGTGGTATTTTCCCCAGTTGAACAAAATAAACGTTGGATATTACATATAAATGATATACCTATGATTTACCAGCGCATTTATTTTATTTATCAGATGAAATATAATATATCAGTTTTGCTGTTGCTTTAAGCAATACCTCAACGATAGCCGAGGCGATCATATTTTTATTTGAGACAATTGACAAAGAACTTTAACATGAAATTCGTAGCTCTTTGAGCTAGGACGAGTGGTGAAAGGAACCACTATAATAAAACGAGAGAATAGAAAACATGTAACCAAATCATCAATTGTCAGTAAAACACGATTGGCCAGGTTAACAGTTGACATTTTGTGACAAACTTAATTATTCTACAGTCTGGACTAAGTGTATATTAATGACACCCCCCCCCCCGATATTATTCCCCATTCATGTCTGTCTAAGGTTTTAGACAGGCTTAGAGGTTTCCCTTCCCTTGTATAAATAATCAAACCCAAAGTATAAAGACTGTAAAGACCAATCCAGTACAATTAGTGCTACATTTTGCATGATGGAAGGTTACTATCAAAATATTTTTATTCCCTGATCTGTTGTAACGTTTAAAATGCCTGTCTAACCCGTGCTTTCCCGTTGGAGGGCACATCTCTTACTTTGGGAGTATGAATATAGTTAACATAAAAGAGATTCCGTTCACTTTAAGTTACCCTAATGACATTCAAACGCCTGGAACCATTATTACTACTTCTGCTCTGTAATGACATAGAATGACCGGGATGGTGTACTTTCTGTTCGTAGTGGTACAACTTTACTTAAGCTTCAGATAAATAACGTTCCTCAGCAGCCACAATCATCTTATCCTTAGTACAAATAAATCCCATCTAATAGACCGAAATATAACAACAACAGTTATTAGGCATAATGCGTGCGAAGTTACCGAAAATTCCCATATCTATCAAATTATGGCATATGCAAATGTCAGTCTAGTAAGAAGTTGAAAGTATTCTAATAAGCTGCTTCCTTTCAACGGTGAAACCAATATGATGTTTATTGACGTTTGGGAAAAGATAATCTACAGGTAATGTGGCTAAGAAGATTTGCCAGCTGCGGTATACGCGTACTTCCTCTTTATATGTGAGGATAGTGCATTGGAAATGAAAACATACTGTAAGACCACGGTAGTAGTCCTGGATACGGAGGGGAACGTTTGTATGATGTAAAAGACACCCATGCATATATTTAGGCCTAAAATATACATTTTAAAACATAAATCAAATGCGCATAGCCAGTTGAGAATGAGACCAAACAACGGTTGAATATATAATGTGGGACGTGACTCAAGTTAGATACTATGAAATTCTAGTCAACATTTGGAAGGAAATTGACAACATTTATTGGCGTCACTGATTAAGACAAAGAATATTAAATTTTGAACTTGCGCATGCTTTATACTCTTTTTAATTGTATACTTGAGATCGATATATGTTTATCTTATTGTCAACCCATTCTAACAGTCGTCTTATTCTAGCATTTCGTTAAAACCTCGGATCCATGACTGCCATATTGTACCATCTTAAATACTAGACAATAGAACAACTATACCCTCTAAAATAATTTGCTGAACGATCTTTACTTTATGATACATTGATGCACGTTTGATTTGGATTATATTCCGAACTGAAATACTGGATTAATTTCAATAAAAGCATAAGAGCAAAAGATGCAAGATTGTCTGATGATTATCGTATATATATAATGGATATAAGGGATACATTTTGTTGATTATTTCCAGTTTTCATTTGCTCAATGCGTTGCAGTACTGTACATTATAGGGGTTAACGCCAAGTCATTGTAATTCATCATTTCATTATAATACTAAATCTGGACAGTCTTATTTGAGCAAGACGAATGGTTTTCCGGCTTCCATACCTAATTTTAATCCAGAATTTACTCTAATACTTGCCAATAAATCATCATTTTCAATGATCCCTCATCTGAATGGCCTTGGAACAGTCACGTTATATATCCAATATCATGAATGAATAACATGTAATAATTTATGGTAATTTTGATGAATAATCATAATACTGAATAAACTCTATGATTTGTTCTGTCATCTTGAACAAATTAATGTAAGGTATTAATCTAAATCAGTGGCCAACATTTAGTTTCGTGAGTTTGGATTAATATTACTTACTATGGAACTTGAAAACGTGTAAACACGAAATGAAGGCTGGAACTATTTGCATTGAAATGTCGATTACGAAGTATAATGTTTTAAATGGTGTGTAAGTATTTAGTGGTTTGAATGTTAAACGCCTACTGAGAGTATATCAGAATAATTGAACGTAACCTATATTTATGATCAATTATGATAGTGTTACAAGGTTTGGAATAGAAATCAATTTATATCTACGCTTGCACGAAAAAGAAGAACAATAAATGTGACGTTTGTGAAGCAACCTATACAGGACTGTTAAAGTTTCAGTAAAATGGCAGTTACCTATTCGACAAATGAATAATTTAAATAGTATACTCCTATCGCGATTTTAAGGAAACTCACTTCGACACTTCTACTGACTCGTATATAATTTACTCACCCTTTCATCAATATATATCTTCCGGATTTTAAACAATTCAATACATGCCTTTGCGAATTGTTTGTTTGTTTGTTTAGTATATATACATATGAATTATTGAAGTAGCAATGTATGTATATATGTATGTATGTATGTATGTATGTATGTATGTATGTATGTATGTATGTATGTATATGAATTATTGAAGTAGCGATGTATGTGTGTGTGTGTGTATGTGTGTGTGTGTGCGTGTGTGTGTATGCATGCATACTTACAGTGATGGATGTACAACTCAACATTTAAAGCATAGCGTCACAGCATGAGGGACCACATTACATCAAACTGAGATATTTCACCACAACAATACTTTCATATAGGCACGTGATTATAGGTATATGAGAGTAAAGTAAAGTACATAAACAACTCTACCTTGGAATGGATTATGAATATAAAGAGTCACGTTTGTCACATTCGTTATAAAATGGGCACATCGTGCCGACGGTACCATGTCTGTATTCTGATTTATCATTTTTAAACATTCACTCTTTTCCATCACAACAAACTAGAGCACATATCTAGCATTCCCACAGGCTGTTGCATGATCTCATTGATAACTTGTCCTTTATAAGTCAAAGACCTTATGATATTTTAAGCCATCTGCGATTATGTTTTAAATGATGTTAATAACACTATCTGTTTGCCAGAGGTTACATGTAATAGGGCTGGGGAGAAGGTTGTGACTTGCTGTTATGTTTCAGAAAGGAATTAATTTTTATGGCAATATATTTTTATATACGATATATGATTATGAACATAAACATGAACAAAAAAAATGTGGGTTTTACTATGGGAAATTCATCAGTTCAGAAATGGAATGGTATACAAATTTATGTGTAACGCAATGAGTCTGGTAAGGTGAAACCTCTGATTAGGCCCCATCTGTTTGCCGTCCTTGAATTGTCCCAAAACCCACAATGCAGACAGGAAAACCCCACAGAAAATATGCAAATGCCAGCATGTCATGTAAAATTCACTTTTCTGTTGATTCATTTTCTGTTTGTACCTACATCTACTACACTGATACAACTAGAGGTCAACGTCCAAAGTTTGATTGACTTAAACAACTATTTAGAAATATGTGTAGTTATTCTGAAGATGTTTGTAAGGTCCTTTCATTTACAATAGTATGAAATACGGCCTTCCGACGAAATGTGGAACAAAACTAATTTTTACCTCCCGTAAGGGTACGGGAGGTATTAAAAGGGGGATGTCTGTCTGTGTGTCTGTCATGCGTCCGTGTGTGTGTGTGTGTGTCTGTCTGTTTGTCTGAGTCACCATTTTCTTAAAAACGACTGGCTCAATTATAATGAAATTTAGTACCTATAATGTTTGGGGTAATGGCTAGACTGATTAGTTTTTGAGCGAGATCTGTTCATGTTAATCAGGGAAATTTGCATAAATGAAATCAACTAATTAAGCAATATCTTAAGACTGCATACTTCAATTTCAATATAATTTAGTATGTTCGTTAAACATAACAACATACATTTGTCCTATAAAATTTGTTGATGTACATTTCAGTGTTAATGAATAATATGCATAATTAATTATTTTTTTGTATTAGGCTATATCTTAAGAATGCATACTTCAATTTCAATACAATTCAGTACATACATTACCCATAACAAATTGTGTATGTCCTATAAAGTTAGTTGATGTACCTTACAGTGTTAATGAATAATTTGCATAATTAATGGTTTTTGGTAATTAGGCAATATCTTAAGACTGCATACTTCAATTTTAATACAATTTAGTACGTACGTTAAACATAACAGAGTGCATATCTCCTATAAAGTTGTTGATTTCGCTTAAAGATTTAGTGAATAATTTGCATAATTAATTATTTTCGGTAATTAGGCTATACCTTAAGGCTGCATGCTTCAATTTCAATATAATTTACTTCATACATTAAACATAACAAACTTGATATGCCCTATAAAGTTATTGATGTACCTTACAGTCTTAATAACTAATTTGCATGATTAATGATTTTCGGTGATTAAGATTATCATAAGAATGCATACTTGAATTTCAATATCATTTAGTACATAAGTTAAAAATAAGAAAGCGGATATGTCCTATAAATGTGTTGATATAGCTTACAGTTTTCATGAAATATTTGCATAATTGATGATTTTAGGTAACTAGGCTGTATCTTAAAAATGCAAGCTTCAAATTTTGTATAATATGGTACATATATCAACCATAATAATACGCACCTGTCCTATGAAGTTTGTTGATACAACTTTTACCTTTAATGAGTATTTCGAATAATGAACGATATTCAGTAATTAAGCAGTATCATGCACTCTTCAAATTCGGTATAATTTAGCACATACATTAACCTAAGAAAGCACGCATGTCCAAAAAAAGCCTGTTACCATAGTTTCTTTTTAGTTTAATGAGTTATTTGCATAATTAGTGAATCCCTTACGGGAGGCACTCAGTTTTAATCTGGTATTTTCTTCTAAATCCAAAATAAAAACTTTCCCGCAGATTGATTCGAACAGCAAACAAAGAATTTAATTGATGGCGCCTTATGAAAAAACATATTACGTAGCTTGGTTAACCACCAAGTATTGTGTGACCACCCTTCCATTTAGTTTTTGTCGTTACCCTGTGCAATTAGATACTTTGTATACATTAATCAAAAGACATTTTATAATATTTCTTGATATTGTTCTTCCTCCAGCCAAGGAAAACACGGGTGACACAAGGGATCTTGTCAATCGACTCGGAGACAAGAAATGAAAACAAACGTAGTGCTCGAGTATTTTGCTGCTTACTGAAGAAAAACATCAAGGAATAAGAGATACCTTTGCAAGCATAATTTATTTTTTAAATGCGGGAAGGATAATGACGACTTTGAATGTCTTTACTCACATTTCTTGAGTTACAAAACAAATAAGGTAGACACGCGTTGTTGGTCCACAGGTTGACCATGATATAAATCCTTGATCCAAAGCATTCAAAGGTGGCTTGGTGTCGTATAATGAGCACTGTCTTCTATGAATGTACCAGACAGGTCTGCCCAAACATACAGTAAATCTTTACTTTGCGCTTTACGATTGCCACTGACGTTTTCTCTGTTTGTCCTTGTCTGTCAAATATTGCTAAGCTATCTAATCTCTCTAGGGTATTAGCCAATAAATCCTACATTATCCTAAAAGTAAGCTCTAAGCTACCTGTTCTCCCAAAAGGGACAGCTTTTAAAGCTAGTCTTCTAATACTCAGTCCTTGTGCATTCATGCTGTTGTACCATTCTCTAGATGTCATGCATTACATAGATGTATGATGGACGACATTTCCATTGTTCTGTAAGCACTATTCAACTTCCGTGACACGGAGAAAAAATAACTCAGTACATCAACAACCTGTCCTATTGAGAGTCTAATTCAAAGACTAGTGATGTTAGAGTTCAAGGATACTGACTTTAAGGAGGCGAAGAATGTAGCTATGTAGCTATAGTGTTGAAGCACACCAGTCGACTAAAAACATATATACAGACACACCCGACAGAAATGGGATTTGAAATCATCACCATCAATCAGCAAATCAGACTGAACGGGCATAACACAGCCGCCACCATACTTGTGATAAATAGATAACCTGTAATCGGGATAATAACACCTCGATGTGAAAGAGCATTTGCGATGTCTAATTGGAAAGAGATGTTGAAAACAAAACCGAACTTTTTGTCTTTGTTATCAAGAGCTAACAGCTTGCTGTAATTGCCAACAGTTGGTGATACTTGAGAACATTGTATGACTTCTGGGTTAAAAAAAAAAGAGACGTCGTAGTACATTGATCCAGTCACAAGTGAACGTTCTTTACATTTCAAAGGAGAACCATATCTGCCAAACACCTGCCATTGACAGAAACAGGGCGGATTAAATTTTAAGTGGTATCATCTAAAAAAGAGAAATCTTGACTAATCATGATAACGTTGTTAGTGTGTGAGTTTATCAAGTTATCGTGATCCTTTTTACGAATTACTAGGACAGGATGCTCAATTTAAAAGAATAAATTTTCACTATCTGACTCTTAAGTAATGAACATTTCATGACTAATGAGAAAAAAACATATCACTGGGAAGTTCCTGTGCATGTGTTTAGAACCAGCGTAATGTTTTTTTCACTGTTTCACACGTCATCATCTACAGTTTCTTGTAATTTTCTCAGTGGGTGATGCTGAATACGTCAGAGTTTCTTGTGGTATTAAAAAACTGAATAATATCTAGCGTTTTGGATTATGCAGATTCGTCGAGCATGAATGAGCCTTTCAAGTGACAAGTCGAGTTTTATGGATCCACTGCCCACTAAATTGGTCAAAGCCTGCATTTCTTCACTGCTCCCTATTTTTCTCTACATTTTTAATCTTCATTGTCAATGGGGAAATTTCCCGATCGACTGAAACTGGCAATGGTAACCCCATTCTGAAGAAAGCATCATTGGACCAGGATGTTTTAAACAATTATCGACCAGTGTCAAACTTAGCATTTATATCTAAGATTATAGAGAAAGTCATCTCGGCCCGATTACAGAGCCATCTGAATATCAAAAATGTGCATGTACCACGTCAATCTGCGTATATGAAATATCATAGTACTCTGACAGCTCTACTTCGATTACAAAATGATATCACTTGTGCCATTGGTCAACAGAAAGTTGTTTTGCTTGTCATGCTTGATTTGTCAGCAGCCTTTGATACTTTTAGTCATCATCTTTGGTACACAAACTTCGTTCAATTGGCATTACTGGAAAGGTGTTATCATGGTTTTCTTCCTATCTCTCAAACCGTGATCAATGTGTAGTTCTCAATGGTGCTGTGTCAGCTACCGAAGAATTGGAATGTGGGGTCGCCCAAGGGAGTGTACTCGGTCCCATTTTATTTAATTTATACACATCATCATTAGCTGAGTTCCTCACTGATCGCGGTGTTTCGTATCAATTGTATGCGGATGACACGGGGATTTACATCTCGTTCGAGGCTGATGAGTCTGCACCCGCCATTGCTCAGATATCTGATTGTATTAGGGGTGTGCAGTGTTGGATGCCGAGTCACCGTTTGAAGATGAGTGACAGTAAGACGGAGGTCATCTGCTTTGGTATGAGGCATTCCCTTTCTCATCTCGGGCGTGTGAATGTTGCAATCGGCGGCTCCCTCGTGAATTCGGCGCCGGTAGTTAAAAGTCTTGGTGTTCTTCTCGATAGCCAATTGACGATGGAGGGGCATGTATGCCTACTTTCATTTACGAAATATAGCTCGCATTTGTAAATTTCTTAAACGTTTGTCACTTGAAAGGCTCATTCATGCTTTCATTTTTTCTAAGTTAGACTATTGTAATGTACTGTTTCTTGGGCTTCCTTTGTGTTTACTACGGAAACTACAGCTAGTTCAAAATAGCGTGGCTCGCCTATTGTCTGGCTGCCGCAAGTATGATCATATATCTCCCCTTTTAAGATCACTTCACTGGCTCCCGATCAAGTGTAGAATTGAATTCAAAGTTTTACTACTGGTTTTTAAGGCACTTCATGGTCTTGCGCCTATGTACATTGTTGATCTACTAACACCCAGAAATACTACGCGTCGTCTGCGTTCTTCAGATTCGGGCTTGCTTGAGGTTCCGTTTCCGAGGTCATCGTTCGTCTACAAATGGGCCTTCAGCCATGTTGCTCCGCGGTTATGGAACGATTTACCGGCTGGGATTAGAATGTGTAATACCGTTTGTTTTAAGAAAAGTTTAAAAACGCATCTTTTCCGCAAAGCTTTTAATTAATTGTCTTTTAAGATGTATCAAGTGTTGTTTAGTGTAAAGTGTTTTTTCGTTTTTTAGATTTGTGAACCGTTTAGAGCATTTTATGGATTTACTGTATAGAAAAATAAATATTATTATTATTATTATTCGTTACATGGTATCTTTGGTATATAACGCTAAACGACAATATAACAATATTCACCTGTCACGGTGTTAGTAAATTATGTGACCACCCTTTCCAGTTATGCTATTGTTACATACTGACATCCTTTATCAATATTTGTTAAACTATTGTGTATCCTTACCTTCTTCTTTAAGTTTCTTGTGATCTGCAATAAATGGAAACTAGATAAGCAGGCCTTACCTGTCGATGGCTGCTGTCAGGTCCGTTCAAAATCAACATACGACACAAACATGATACATTAAAGATATAACCCTAAGCGAAAAATATATATAGCATGTAGGAATAGTTGGTTGTGACAGTGATAGTCACCTCCCCAGGGTGATAGTCAGTCATACAAGGTAGCTTTAACCAATATTTGTAGAGTAATGCCTTAAGTAATTTACACATGCATTTGTGTTTGATTTGGTTCATTGCCATACCAACAGTCTCTATGGAAGTATATTTGAAGATGCCTGGATTAACTATGTATATTGTATCTTTACTGAATAGTCGTTATTCGAACTCTGTCTTCTAAGAATTTGATCTTGTAAAATCCGTGTAGGTCCATTGCTTGCATTTGATAATTAACTTTATGGAAGTGCATGTCATTTACAAATCTTTAACAATATCGAAATCCCGCGGGGTGACAAAATCAATGAACAATTAACTGTCGCGAAAGCCTTTCAAGTAGCTTTTTAATCATTTTGTGGCAAAACTAAGAATAGTGTCACTCACTCATCTGATGTAATGTGAATAAGTAGCCCTAACAATAAATAAGGTTATGTTTGACAATCACAGCAGATAGAGCCGAGGTTTTAGTTTTCATTGCTTCACAAAAGGGTCCTTAACTGATGAACGATTCATGTGTTATCCTGATAAATAAGGTCGCAGAATGCTTCGCTATTTTGTCTGGAGTTGCGAATTGAATTTAATACCTTCGTTTCATTACTTTGGACTATTGTTGAGATTAATGTTTAATTATATATGTACAGACTATCATATTAACACACTGTAGATCAATTCAAAGTCTGTTTACTACCATTTGATTAGAACACCCCTAAACGTTGACCTAGTCACCATGTGACACCTAATGATATTATACTACAATGTCAAGCAGAAATAATTTTTTTCATGTTTACCCCGATTTCTATCCGTCGACTAACATACTAATTTACTTACTTCCCTACCTACCCAAGTACATGTAATTATTTACGAATTTATCTATTTTGTAATTTTTTTGAAAATTTTCAATAACGATTCGTGTACCGTCACTTACTTTTATTTGTCTAGGACTGCCTGCAAACTTTGTCTTTGCTGCCATTAGCGCTATCTTTCCAAAATGTATGAACTTTGCACACTCTTAATCAATCGTCATATATAAATTAAAGAGCTTCATTCTTATAATGTCGTATGTATCTACATAGTCAAGTCATGTTGCAACTAAGGTTTTGCGGATTATCAAGATCAGATTTGTTTAAAAATAATCAGACGATATAGTGAGATATGA
This sequence comes from Glandiceps talaboti, assembly GCF_964340395.1. Classification (NCBI taxonomy): domain Eukaryota; kingdom Metazoa; phylum Hemichordata; class Enteropneusta; family Spengelidae; genus Glandiceps; species Glandiceps talaboti. Next base: position 24,830,121 of record NC_135552.1, read on the forward strand.
GATCGCCATTGTGCATTACTCTCGTCAAAGATGATAACACTAGGGGTTGACAGAAATGCATATGCAGTTTTGCCACTGTGAATCAATTAATGTACTACTAGTTTGGGTTCTGGAGAGTCACCACAATTTTACATCACCTACATCACGCGCGATTTCAGAAAAACCTGTCAATGTCAGTTCTGCCTCATTTTGGGATTTTTCCTGTTGTCCACATTCCCTTATGGGAGTCAGCAGTCGTTTACGTTCAATGGTAAAATTAGCCCAAGGGTATCATGACAATCTTGTTTTACTTGAACATAATGTTTTATGTGCACTTTTGTTAGTTTTGCTTGTTTGTTTGTTTGTTTGTTTGTTTGTTTGTTTGTTTGTTTGACATGTTTGTTTTTGTATTTTTCTCTAGTTTTTCAATTTTAGGAGTCTGTAAATGGGACTTGATCCCGTTGGTCTTCCATTAAATAAATAAATAAACGAATAAGTAAATACTAGGTACATCAGGCAGACTTAGTCTGAGCACAGAATTGCGTACGGTTAGTTATTCACCTTCTACCTTACATTAAGTGATTCGATTTATCTTCATCTCTACACCATTACGATGTAATGGTAATCCAGAAGCTATAGAATAATAATTGTTTTCCCCGACAAAAACTGTCCCAATTCATTTATTTATCAATTACTAAACAGCATTCAGATAGTTTCCATTTAACGTTTTCAATCAGTGGGGTTTTGACCTTAGTGATCCATAGTGACGTTATAAGCATCGTTGTCAGAAGCAAAAATATTCTTATAATCTTATATTTCTTAATCTATGCGATGTATGGTATGTATAATCTAAAAAGAGGCGTTCTTCCTTTTGAAAACATCAAGAAATTATGACATTTTGCCCACGTAAATATATCGATGAATACATGCATTCAATTCCAATGAATAGAATCTACTTTTGATACATTTTCTCTGTTCAGCTTATCTTCATAGCAATATTTAGTAAAAGGGAACAAACTATTGGTTCATTTTGTACAGTTCAATAAAGAAATATGCTACATCAACGCAATTCAAGATTACAGTCGAATTCATCGAAACCGAACAAAACCATGCGAAGTCACATTTCCATGGAAACTAATGTAAAGGATTATTGTTAGGGTTACATAGGTATTAAACTATTTGTACAGAATTGGTTTCCAAAGATAGCTATTGACCTGAAATATTCAACAAAAGCACAACAACATATCGGTAAACCGCCATTTCATTGGAAATGCTAACATCTGCACCATATTCAATATAGTTGTTCTTAGGAATGACGTGTTACAGGGATTTAACTATTGTTCAATCCAGAGTGATAATCATGCCCTCGAGGGAACACTTTCGACTATATTTGAATATCACAAACTGTCTCCCTGTGTGTACGCTGTTGAGGTGAATCAGATGTAGAGTGTTTGCTATCACACAAACACACACATACACACATACATTGTGTATAAACATAAGTTTGCGCGTGTGGTCTATCACGACTCGCGATTTTTTTTTTGCGTTTACTGTGAGAAAGACATAATGATAGAGGCGACAAGGTGTGTACTATGTCCACTCGCGCTGTGTCCATAAAAAGCATTAATACTACATTGCATGCATTTAGAGACAACTATTTGTCAAGGAGGCTTACACTTTCGCAAAGTCGTCAAATGAACAACTTCATTGAAATTCTAAGCACGTAAGTTGATAGGATTGTTCACACACACATGTCGTATGCTGTTCATACCATCATTTATGAGGTATTGCAGTGTCAGATTGTAATGTTAAAATACTTAACTAGTGATTTATAACTTTTTTTTGACTTGGGAATAAACAAAATAAATACTGTTTATTCTTTCTGGCATATTCAAATATTCGAGACAGTTTATAGTAGATGGTTCACATGCGTACAGTAACAAACTAACAATTGCTGCAAACCTATCTAAGTAAATTTACATTTCCTCTCAGACTGAAAAACCTACAACAACCGAGTTTCAATGCTGTATTAGAATAGAGCTAATTGTTCACATTACTATGCTATGTATAATTTCAATGGATGAACTGCTTCCAAAAACCATTATACTAGGTCTAGGATGGCTCATTTTCGATATGCAATTAGCATAACACTACGTGTGAAGCATATATAGGTATTTATGTAATTATTATATATATACTTTATCATGAAAGGACACATACAACCACTTTTATGTCACAGACAAGATAAAAATTGACAAATCTAGATTGGACGGTGGCTTAATTACAACAGATGCTTGGACTACATTGTCTTATAACTAATCAAATGTTGGCGCTGAGAATGTCACTCCCCAAAATAGCAATTAGAACAATGAACGCAAAGAAGAACAGAGTACTGCAGCTAGCATACAGTTAATTGACAAATATATACACTAACAATAGTTTGTTCTACTTTTATCTTTATCATTTCATAGAATATCTGATCACAGTGTACAGACATTCACATCGTCACACCTCTTACCCTTCAGATATAGTTCCCAAATATGTATAATGGATATCAGTATATTTTGAATAAGTCAAAACCACACACGCTTAGTATTACTCTGTGTTTCGGCCTCTCGGCAAACATAATTCCATCACCATTTTAGGTCACCATATGTACTTAAGGTGACTCTAACCGCTGTCATATATATCTATAGTGCATGATGGGTCTCACAATAGGTTATTGGTGACAGCAAACTGACAGATACATTTTGCATGTGCACTTAATATGTCTAACTTACCAATATTTTTCATCTGTTGTCGCATAGCTTGAATAGTATAAATATAACTGGCAATGGGCCGGTTAGCCATCCATAATATTATAGCATTGTGTCATTGGCACAAACTATACGACTCTATTTCTTTTTTATTAATTATTTTGTAGTTCCAATAGTGACATGACTAACTGGACAATGGCATGATGACAAATACCCAGTGTGTGTGCGGATCAAAACTGCCAATACAACAAAGACACAGAAAGGAAATGACTGCCATTAGTAGTTTTAGCCGGTGGGGGATACATTTTGTCAGAAAGAAACTAGCATTAACATGAAACAAGACGTGGTACGTGCGGACAGTAGTTTCCAAACGTTATGAATCTGTTCCGTAAAATTTCAAGGCACTGTGTTCAGTTCGTTGACATTTTCCACTTACGGAGACCTAAATATTCTACTAGTCAACATATTGTCGTATTTGAGTCGCATGATCTTGTTGGTCGATAATACATTCCGTTTCACATGACCTTATGCTCGCAGTTGCGGGTTATGTTTTTAAAAAAGGACCTATGAGAAGTGACATTGTAGCACTGCATCAAATCAAATTCTGGGGTTACGAATCGTGAAAGCTTATACGCATCATGTGGTATGACCAATCTCGGATTGCATCTGCGCATGCACATGATTCTAGCTTAATAAACATCTACTGATACACAGTATCTTGAATGACTGGACAAAGTACTGACGTTACTTTTCTATCGCATGAACGCTTAGCTTGCAGCATAAATTGTTGGATCATTTTCCGTAACGCCCTCGGGACTGTGATCTTTTAACCAAACATATTCGTCACCGCATTTTAGAAGGTCCATAAACTGGAGGTCACTTTTCATGTTGTATTGCCAGTTCACTGTGTATAACTTGCGCCGTCATTTGCCAAGGTATATCGAACAAACTTATTAAGGTTGAAATTCTACAGGCATGAAACCTTTTTGAACTGAATTTGACTGACTCTGTTGCTTTTGTTAACAGGAATTAGCGTCGTTTGAAGAGTAGAGTCACTCTGTCCAGACGAGGAGGATGGTTACAGCAGAAGCTACGTGTCTGGAGGAGGCACAGTTGGGGATGAACAATTTCACGACGAATGGTAAGATGTGCTCTGTTAGGTTTCACTTCTATGTTGGCCACTCAGCTTTAAGTGCTTTATCTTGTTGAATAGGAAATCTACCGTGCAGGATAGGAAGGTTTGCAACATTACTTTCTTTTGAAAAAATAGCAAATAAGAGGACTACTATTGACTGTATTTGATATCGTGTTGTCGATGGGTATGAAACCATTGCTCGTTCAAACTTCATATTTAATTTAAAACATACGTGCACTATGTTATCCCGTTCATGGAGTACTACGATGATTAAGTCGAAACAAATGTGTATTACAATTACACTGTATGATTCGTGATTTCTGATTTTTTTTTATCTTTGAAAATTGTCCGACCCAACAATTATCCCCCCTTGAAACTGTGGTTGTTACTGACAACATTTATCGTAATTCTTAATGGGTCATGGTCCTGCGGAGAACGTCATCTTTAAGAAAAGACCGTCTTCTATGACATAGCCATGCAATAGAAAAACAATGCTCCCAGGCCAAAAGTAATCAATCGTATTAAACAAACCGGAATGTTTGCTTTGAGATAATTGCAAAGAAAGAAGGCAATTTTCCTGTGAGGTATCTTTGAAATACAAGATAGGATTTACGTACAGGACGTATTCGCTTTGATGATATCACTGTAAATGCGTACAGTCTCAAGTTTGACGACAATACCGGTGGATTGCACATGACCTGAAATACAATTTTATCCTCTTTTTGTAAAGTTGTTGTCAATGACCTGAAATAATTTTAAAGCTTGTTGTTAGAGGTTCTAGGTCTTTCAGCAATGCGTTTCAGACTACGATGAATAAGACAATTTGTTGTAAACATGATCTTTCGTATGATAAGCTGAAGTAATTAAAGAGAACATGTGTACTGATCATGATGACAGTGATGACATGATGAACATACGTGGCGGTGACATACAACTAGGGTCATTTAACGTTTTGGTTTGAATGAAGTGAACATTGTAAGCGTACTACGAACAACGAAAAGATTACAAAATTTGCTGTAAATGTGAAGTGAAGTAAAGTAAAGTATTCGACATTCAAAATAATTATTGAGTCAACCACCATGGACGCAACCTTTCGCTACAATTAAGGAGGTCCAATCTCTAAACAAGACTAGACTGTGGCGACAGATGAATTTCATGTTTCTGTTTCTGTCTGTTTTGTCTCCATTCACTGCCGAATCCTTTGATACTGCCATTTTACATTAAAAGATTAGGTGGTTGATTCCATTGCATCCATCTGTTCATAGAGATAGAATGACAACTTACCTCCGATCCGTGATCTATTGGTATCAAATTCTGAAAATCCTAAGCTCTTGTGACAAGGGGTAAATATGTACATGTCTTGCAGTGAATAACTCCCAAATCTAGTACAAGTCATCTGTTATTGAAACTCTTTTTTATAAATACTTCAGTTTCGGGTTAACATGCAGAGATAGATTGATTTCGTAGAGTGAAACACGCAACATTGTTTTCCTTGCCCGAAAAACTTAGTGCTTAACATAAAGATATTCGAATGAACCGAACGACATCTCCCTGCAAAGAAAATGACAAAGGATGCGTCATTCGTCGTTACCAGACAGGCAGATGGTCTTTGTGAAAGATAAATATAATAAGTACATTTTCTTAGACTGACTACATCGTCTGTATGTCGACACTCAACGCTTCACCCTTGATGTGGTCCGTATTTAAATAAAAATGTTGGGCTGTTTTTGTTTAGTAATGTATGTAACTAAGTCGAACTCATAAACATTGAGCTTTTATGATCAGTAGTTATTTACTGTCAAAATAATCTGTGCCGGCAAAATATCTTGCAGAAATCGGTCGTAAGATATATACAGTCTCAATGAAAGACAGGCTCATAATTCATGCTGCAATAGAGAGGGGAATGCTAATACGTCAGTGTCTTGTTGATGAAATATGGATACATCATCTCCATGCTAATCGATTGATTGTTAATTATTCTCATTCATTGAGAGTTGATAAATATTAGAATTGATCAGTGAAAACAACACTTAATATATATAATAGCTTTAGGTTCCCCTGAATTTGGTCAAGGTATGACTCTCCGTAAAATTATTTATCAAAAATTATTTATCACAGGAGTTGTGGTCTTGTTGTTATGTTTATTGTTTAAAGGAATGTTTGTCGCATTATTAGTAACTTGAATAGTATACAATAATCAATTTTGAATGTGAACATTTGGTTGAATATCTCATTATCTGTATCATGCATGTTCCGTTCTTCCTTGAAGAACTTGCTAACGTTGTCTTTCAAGTACGCCATCCTTGATATATTATTGCATCATAATTCAGACACCTAAGTACGTGGAATTTGTTATCAGTAAGGTGGAAATATAGAGATGCGTGCATGTTAAATCCTGACAGTGTGCTAATGTTTGTTTTGTATACGTTGACCGGAAGAGGAGTTAAAGGGATACATGTCATCCATTTAACATTCAATACGACTCACACTTGATGCATGCATATGGGGAAGGGGAGAGGCTCATATGTGATATTCGGAACTTTACTACGAGTTCTTGCGAGTGTTCTTGATGTGTTTAACAGCTAAGTTAACAACGACTTGTAATTGTTGGTCATAGGTGGCACGTTAATTTTCATTATTCTGAAAAACCGCAAGTACCGCAAGTGATTTGTTGTTGAGTCTGGTACACCTTGTCAATGTATAGTTTCAGTACAGATGTGAATATAATGTAATGTAATGTAATGCAATGCATTGCAATGCAATGTAATGTAATGTAATCTAATCTAATCTAGTCTAATGTGATGTAATGTAATCTAATGTAATGTAATCTTATGTAATGTAATCTAATGTAATCTAATCTGATCTAATCTAATCTAATCTAATTTAATGTAATTATATCATATTTTATTTTGTTATATATTTACAACTGCCGAAATTGGGTTAGGGCAACCCGTAGCGTGTAACTACGATTTAGCGCTTCTACATAATGGATTGCATAAATCTTTATTGAATTGAACATATTGGACAGATTATATTTTTAATGTACGTGTGGCATATTTCAGGTGTACTTTTATATATGTTCATCCTACTATGCTGAATATACATATTTCTGTTGTAATCGACGGCAGGACTTTAAAACAGGGTCCAGTAACTGTTTTTTACACATTTGATGGTACTTTTATTTACAAAACAAGAGAACGAGAGAGATGGTTGATTTTAGGCGAGTGCTTTTGATAACGACCACACAATAATCAGTCACGTCCACTCTAGCCCTGTCCATCCGTTCGCAATACGTCATTTCTCCGATCTAATTTTACTCAAACCTGTTACAAAGGTGACATATGATATGGGACATAGTCACGTCTTTGTTTTAAGACATATGGAAATTTGACCGACTGGTGGCCATATTTGTAGTTAAAAACCGGACGTACAAGCGTTTATTTAATCACGCAAGTTTCATGGTTTTAAAATCAGGTTTATAGATTAAACAAAAGCAGAGAGGTTTACACATTACTTCTAGTGCTCATATCCCTTCTCACTGAATGACGGCCATAATTGGTGTAAAAAGAATGATTTGTGAAACAACCCCGGAACCATAAGACGTAGTTTGCAGTTTATAGTCCAATGTATGCCATCTAAGACAGCCATTTTGCCACATTTGCATATAAATAGCATGAAATTAGCATGGATTAGGGGGTTCAAGATGCATTCTTTTTTTATAGACTTCACTGATACACTCAATTAGCCATGCTTACCATTGTGCATATAATATAAGGTGTTACCTTTCTGCTTGTGTCATTATATTTCACCTCGAACTTGACCTTCATAGAAAATGACTGAATGGCAGCCATATTTGTTGTAAAACACTCTTTACAATGTAACGTAAAATGGGTTATACGCAGAGACTGTGTGTCTGCTCAAATATGACCATTGGCAAGCTCTCTGTTAAAACCCTGAATATTTCCCATGACCTTGACCTTCAGGGGCAATAACCAAAATCGCGTAATTTCTTGCATATTGCGTCATTTCTGGTGTTTAAATGTCATCAATATCAGAGCAAGGGATATACACATATGCATCATGGTGATCATTGTATCACTTCTTTCTAATGTATGGTTGTCTTTGGTGTACATATCCGTCATTTGCACAGTAGTTCAAGAACAGAACCGTCAGGCACTTAACCAATTATGCCCCTATATGATCGGATATGACCACTCTGTTAGAATGTTTACATTTACCCCTGACCGTTACCTTCTTGGTCAAAGTTTTCCAAAAAAGAAGTAAAATATTTGAAAGGGGGGGGGGGTATCTTTTATATGAATTTGTACACCAATTACTAATTAGGACAATATGTTCAATTCAAAATCCAATAAAACGGTCAGCCTATCACAGGCTTGTCATTTACCCTTCCTTGTCTGACTATCATGTAAAAGCTTATGACGCCATAGTTTTGTATATTTTTATGCGGTTTTCATAGTGCACACTTATGTAAAAGTGTGTCCAAGGCTCAGGGTTGTATTTCCAATGGCGTCACCATATGTTCACACCCTTCAAAATAAAATAAATCTAGAAATTGTAAAGGACTGATTAAACATACTAAAAAAGGAACATGACATGATAAAGTCCCTTGCAAACATGTAGTCGTAAACACGACATTAAATAATAAAAAACATATTTGGAGATTTACTCCCAGTTGTGCTATGAATTTGCAACAGCTGTCCAGTTAACTGGTATGTAGCAATAGATCATCATCCATTATTTCGTTTATGTACGTCATATTGTTTGTCTCGCTAATCTCCCGTATAATGCAATCTAGTCGTACTAAACCAGTCAAAAGGTATCAGTTTAAATGATTTATATTGCTACATATCCGTGGTAGATAATTTGACATTTCTCACTGATAATACTAACATAGCTAATTACAGGTAAAGCCTAAGTGCAAGACGAACAGATTACTGATGCGAAGATTCCATCGCGAGCAAGTGCTCATCATGTGTTACGAGAATCCTATGTGTGTGTTGTCAGGTGGATATACGTGCCTCAAAAAGCGTGCTTTTGATTCTGAAACTAATGAAAGAGTTTTTAAAAAGGTTACAACCTTTTTAGGTGGTTTCTTCGCGACGAAGTACTTTACTTTTAGTACAGTATTACTTATAGCAGGATTTTAACGTTAACCTCATAACTGAACATTTTAATTGTTATGTAATGCAGCTGGGACTGACACAGAAAAACACGCAATGTCCTCTGTTATCTTGTCACAACTTTTGGCAATGTGCCATATTGGCATGACTGGTATATACGAAGTCGCATTCTTTTCCCAACCTGTCATCCATTTGTCATTACAATTCGTTACACTCACTACTTAGCATGACAACCATACGTGAGATAAACGTCCCAGAATCGAGCATATAAGGTCAACAATATAGCATTACTCACTAGCTTTCCCATGTAACAAGGTATACGAGAACGGTTCATTATCAGTTAACGTTATGATATATTGAATAGCTGAGCTTTAGTAAAGTCGAGTAAAGTTATAAAGAGACGATGTTATATTTTTGATAAACATCTCCAAGTCCTTGCTGCAGTTAAAATATGTATGTCGACTGTATGTCCGCTATGAATTTAACTCAACACGTGATATATATAATGTAACTAGGACGAACATGCAAACAATAATTCCGAGTGCCTCGAGGGGATCGGACGATATAAGGGCGCATTTATTATACATTTAGCCTAGATTATATGACCAAAGCCAGTCTGACGCATATCACCTGTTCCAATATAACAACATGCACCAATGCGTCGATGAAAATGTCGATCGGTATACGACATTCTACTAAAGCATGAACGTTAATGTGACCTATCTCTTTAGAAATAATGCATTCTTTGTTTTGTCTTCAAAAAGAATTCGGAGAGATGAAAGTTGTGGAACCGAGAAGATAGCCGCTCAGAGATTATGTTTTCTGCAAACGATATATAATCAGTTGAATACATGACGCAAACATTTGTACCCCAGAAAAACAGTCTGATGATGTATAATGTTTTGAATTCGGCCATAGAGGTCTACATAGAAACGACAAAGTATGCATTTCTAGCGTTGGTGTTGCAGTAAAGATAGTGTTCACTCGTTTCTATTGTTTAGATTCTGTTTCCGTTTTAAAAAACTGAACAAGATAGCATACTAATAAAAAATACAATCATGAGAGGAATTGGTGATGCTCAGTCAGTCATGTATACGACAGGTATTGTCACTGGCGTATTTTAGTCTTTTTCTGTGTTCCACATGTTTCTTTTCAAACATCACTTGGATACTCACCCAGTCTCCTGGCAACCAAAAAGGTTGGCGTAGCCTGTTCTGAATAGATGTTGTTCACTTCACATCATCACTGCTTTTTGCCATCAAAATCTTTCATGCATGACCTCCGGGGTCGATGTTCCTTTTGAAATGTACTCAGCTACGATGTGTCTAGAATGTTTCATTTGTCATCGCGAAATCTTAAGATATTTCCGCAGTTGTGGATAATGTAGGAATAGTGTATGCATAAAAACAAATCAGAATGTTTTTTTGGATGCAAGTCATTTTTACAATTCTTATGGGTTTTCTGACATCAGTGCATATTCCTTTAGCGTTGCACATTCCCTTTGTGGAATTTGCTATCATGATGAAGTGAACATGTCAAAGACAATTTGCCCAAGAGTTTGTATCTTCGGAGACTGATATGTCATGTTGGCACCACCAGTGTAACTGCATTCATTGCCGTGCTCTTTGAAAGTTGAAAAGAAAATCAGTGGTACAGGACTTTTAATAAAAGAAAAGATTTATTGTTTCCCCACTTCTTGCAATTGTTCATTCCAAAGAAAGCTATCATCATACACCATTGACCTGTACGTCAGTCACATTACAATGAGGTGGGAAAAGCTGAAGAGAGTCTCACAAATCTTTTAAAAGAACTCGATGTCATTTATTTCAAATGTTGTTGACAACGTCACGAGCGTTGTGTGTATTATTAACATTTTAACACAATATCAATCAATACTATGGTATACAATTACAGATGAATTTCCATTTGAAGATCAATCAATATCTGTTATATGTTTAAATTAACTTTTTGGCAACATTAATATAATTCCAGTACTGACATACATAATTGGTTTGTTTCGGGTTGGCTGATCTAAGTATCGTGACGTCATCACCTAGACAGGCATCACCACTGCAATAAAAGATACATACATTGGACGTAATTAAGTAACTAGAAGATATCTAACTGCGGATTGTCAGAATGCAAACACATGCTATTAAAGTTATGAACTCAAAATGATATGAGACCTGTACGCCAAACTGACCCTCAATTTGCAAGGCACAGTATTAATTCAGTAATTGCAACCATTATGCCAAGATGGATCTGTACTTTCAAGTGAAGTGATTAATCGCAAATAATCAAACATGAACTTTTCGCTAAATCGAAAAAAGGGGACTGTTATATCAAATCTACAACTGGTCAAATAATATATGCTTACATGGCTGTCATTGTTGTTCTTTGCAAGTTTTCGCGGACACTTTTGCAAATCTGAGACCTTTCAGCAATTTGTCGGCAAATGTCACAAAGTGTTCGTCATCATTTTGTCCTTTGAATGCGTAAAATGTATATTGATGACATGGAGAGACTGACTGATAAAATCAGACAATACCAGAGTCAGCAAAATGGATGAGAGCACGAAGGTAATGAGTGAAGCTATTGCAGTGAGCATTCTGAACTTTCCAAGCCTGAGGATTATCCATGGTGCAGCATGATGTAAAGTAATTTTTACTAAAAGAATATTAGACGGTGTGAGAGCTCTCAATCTCTACTGATGTTCCGATGTAAGATTTGGTATGTCGGTATCTGCTTTGGGGTTTCCAAATCTCGGTTCATCATAAGAAAGGGTCACAGACCTGGGTTGGGCGGCCCACTTTATTGCAGGAGAATGGACAAAGACGGATCTGCATGCAGTCAACATATTGAAATTCTTAACATCTAACATAACCCGTATGTTCCGCTTTCAATACTTGGTGTTTTACTTGGAATGTTGTTTGTGTTATCCTTTTACAACATAGATGACAGGTAAACATATTATAGTTTCGTATCAAACGATGAGTAATACCGATGAAAACGGTAAAACTTACCAGTGTTACTTCGATATAAAGGGATTTTAATATCTTTGGGCGGTACTTCCCATAAAACACAAATTCGATTTGTAGATTATATCTAGTGCCAATTGTTCACAGCACACTACAATCATACAAACATAAATTGTTTCAACATGGCTCTCTGTGAAGATGGGTGAATCACATATTGTATTCACTCGGCGTCAAATAAAAGTATTTCTTTACGTTCAAACATTATCACACGGGACAGCAACTTTTCATTTCAACGACTCAGTTATGAAAGTAATTTACTAAGCAGATTGCTGCCGTGTTTTATCATTTTACGACAGGCATTTTTTCCTGTCGGTCGAGTGCTTTCACATCTGCTGGTTCATCACGTCACGCCGCAAGGATATCACGTCTGTTAGTCCCATAAATCATATACAAAGACTACATCGTAGCAAAAATCAAAATCACACTCTAGTTATTAATGCACTAAGGTGAAGCAAAGAAAAATATGGCCAGGAGTACATGAACGATTGAAGCTGTTTGATTTAAATAGTTAACTAGCCATTAACAAATAAATATTGTCGAATTCTCAAAGTGCAAATTTAATGGTGGCATTTCCTTTCCTGCGAAGTCGACATAACCTGTGCGTCTTGTCTACTTGAAATTACACCTCTAAGAAACATGTTTATTCTCAGATATTTACATATATATGTTTATCTGATAACATGACACTTCTAAAGCCAAGTTATTGTCTTTGAACAAACAAAAATACAGTACGATCTTGTCTAGTCTCGCTGCCAGACTCGTGACTATCGTCCCTAATCTGTTTATGTATACCGAGCGGCGCAGCCGCGAGAAGAGAGGGACCAGTCCCGACGGTCCCTCTCTTCTCGCGGCTGCGCCGCTAGGTATACATAAGCAGATTAGGGACTATAGACTCGTGGCGAGACTAGATCTTGTCAAGCTACGTCACGAGAAACTGTGTCTGCGTCATTGGTTCTGTGGTGTACGGAATGCAAAACGTTTCAAACTTGTATTTATTTTCCCCGGCGTTTCATAAATTATTCTTCAGATATAATTGTATTATTGCCCAATACGTTTTTTTTCATTCAGCAAAAATACTTCTGACCTACGGGTTTGTCACTACTCGTCTAGTAACTCAGCGTGACAAGGCCTCCTAGGTTACTAATGTTTCATTGCTGAACGATGAAATATATTGGCCAGTATTATCTAAATATCACAACAGTGGTATACCTGGAAAGAGGTGGCCTCCTTCACGATGGCATATACCCAGGTCATATACCTCAGTATAATGTATCATATGTCAAATGTAAGTGACCAGACAGGCACGACGTCATACATCCATTCAAGCAATAATCTAAGTAACCATAAACCATTGTGCAAATCTGACCAATATATTTAAATGTAAGTCACCGGTAATTATATTTACACAAACTGTCACTTTATCACCGTACCATGCGTTGAACATTAAAGCACATTTGGCAAACTTACTGAACTAACGTAGTCAAGAATTTGACGAGAGTTTAGAACCGTTGACGTGGAGCAGACGATAAGTTCATAAAAGTGTTACAACTTTGTACGTAACCGTTTCACAGTGACACTTACATAGCCCCATACGAAAGCAGTACATTAAGGAGCGGTCACATACATACATACATATATACATACATACACACACACACACACACACACACACACACACACACACACACACACACACACACACAACATGTATATTTTTCGAGACAACCACGCCTCATACCGTCCACTGTGGAGAGTTCATTGCATGCGGTGCTAAAATTCAGGAACACACATTATATTTTTAGCGTCCATTTACTGATCATGTATTGAGTTGAAGTGGAATATTAAAGTAGTTGAAAGATAGTACTTACCAGGCAATCACAGTCATACTGGTACTTAAATCTATACGATATTCACGGTACTGAGAAGCAGATGACGTCATTGAATGAATTCCATTATTGGTATTAACAAGTTAACAACAATGCCAATCGTCGAATGAACATTTCCCTGGAGACATAGTTTCAATGATATGTAAACTATATTTCCGGTGTAACTGTGTCACACATATCTCTTCTTTTCTTCAATGTTCACTAGACTTGATGGCAATGTAGTGATGCAAGTTTTACCAGCAAAGCATATTGAGTGAGAGTGTATCTTTATCGCCAATTCATGTATACTATGTTCAATTGGTTCACTGGGTCTGTTGACACTTAATGCACAAAATTGCATCGAGTACATTGAAAGAGAAGTCTATTGCTGAGGCCCAATTTTACTGTAAAACCAGCGAAAAACTACACAAATATATATATATATATATATATATATATATATATATATATATATATATATATATATATATATATATATATATATATATATATATATATAGGTGCATCATCGTCGTCGACAGTGTGATACAGTGAGTTTGAGCTTGCACACTGTCTTGCAATTGGTTACTAATAGTTTGACTCAGTTGTGCTGCTTTTGAATCTTGGTGAAACAGATATGTCGTGATGTCATATCTGGATATCAGAATGCATATGATTCAATAGTTTTTATTTTGTGGTAGAATAATACAATTACAAGATCAAACAAAAGTCAGGTATTCAGCCGGAAACCATAAAATTTACGACTGTGCCCCCCTTAAATGAAAACCTTATTTGAAACGGAGATAAATTATATGATCGTAGTTAATGCAAGTAGTAAAGAGACCTAACAGTAAACCTAGGTCAACACATTTCAAATTCATGTGAAAATTTAAACACGAAGCAAATCAATCGGTTTCTTGTTTGATTACCCAAAGGACAACCGAAATAGAGTTTTGCCCTCGGACAATGTAATCTAGGAATTTCTTATTATGTAATGGGAATTTCATTCCACTGGGGGTTTTCTCCTTCAAGTCCTTGATTCAGCAACTTTAGTCAATGTTTCTCTCTAACCCACTTCGACCAGATTTCTTGTACGATGCAAAAGTGCTTCAGTAGACAGTGGACGCTGATATAGCTTTTTTTTACGTATTCCGGACAAAGGAAACTTATCATTGTTCACCCTCCATAGTTATACATGTGTATTTATATTATCAAATTTTGAACTGAAAATAGAAGTAATTCAGTTGTGCAATCACGGGTTCCCAGAGAACCACAAATAACCAAGCAAGTTAAAACTTAATTTAGTGGTATTTTGGTTTTTTGAAATATTGTAATATTTCGGGCAAGTACCACACCTGCTACACACAGAAACTATGCTTGAACAAAATATCAGATACTTCTGTAGGCATTAAAACACATTTCAAAGTATTCGTATATACAAACAGATTGCCTGCATAGAAAGATATGTCCATTCAGTGAATTTTAGGGTCAATGTACTTCTTCTCCTTGTATCAACAGCAATCAATATATGAATGCTTGCTGAAAGTGCAGATTAATAGAGATTTTATCTAGATACCACGTAGTTTTGATATCGAATCTTAACGTCTCATGTTTTCAAATGCCAAAATGAGCCTCGTTTTGATGACTACGTTTTACATTTTAGATGCCGCTATCACTGCACGCAATATATTGGGGGTGATTGTAGGTAGATTAAAGTTTCGATAAGATCGATTCATATTTGTAATTTCCCCAAAGTACAGATTCTGTTAAAAACCACTTAGATAGTATTGATGTGGGTCTAACTAGGCGATTATTGTTAGTGTGACGTCATTTAAAAACCGGTTTTGAATCTCGTACTTATAGTAATCGCTCATCGTTGATTTTTGCTAAAATGTTAATGATAAAATTCCTCCTTTTTTTATTAAATCATGCAAATAAAATATATTTCATGATATTTCATTTCATACCTATGATTATGTTAGATGTACAAATCAGTAAATATTTGATAACTAAGCTATTACATAATGACAATATCTTCAGCTAGTTACGAAAATGTTAATAGTTTATAGTTGATATTTTGGTATTCCTATGAGTGTATTTGAATAACCAGACCATTCAATACAGTTTCTGCTTAATTCTATTCTGGTTCACTTTTAAGATGGCGGATGTTCCACCTCCTCCATTGGCGTCTCAAGAAAACGTACAAATGTATGATTTTACAGTCACATGACATAAAGATTACGGTAGTCGATATTACTCTCAAAAATGAATAATCATTTGAAGAGAAACACGAAGCTGGTTACAGTTACTGTAGTAGACATGACATTAGAAGAGTAACAATTACTCATTTTCTTTTGCGATTTTAATACATACATAGTACTATATTTTAGATGTCAGTCAATTATATAGATTTACAGAGTTGCTAGCCGTGAATTCATAAACAAAATAAACGTACAAAAAAACGTTTCGTGCAATAGAAGTGCATTTCGGCTATTGTTAAATTGTAGACAGAGATTAGACTGATACTAAAATTTAAAATTGATATGATTCGTCTGAATCATGTTCAATTGCTGATGACGCCAAATTGCAATGGAATGGACCATTGCTCTCAAATTGAGTGGTTCTTTAGGATGCAGTTGATGGCTTGGTCGCAAGACATTTTAACCCCATGTCAAAGTAATTACGAAGAGACATCACGTTAAGAAATTGTGCAAAAGAAGTATTCGATGAAGCAAGGCTATTTAGACGGTCGTATGAGAAATAGTTCTGAACCCAAGAATCTCCTGGGGGTCAAGGACAGAATTCAATTCAACATGTCCCCTTTTCTGTTCGTTTCCATAGCTACAGTGACGTAGTTTTATTGTGTGTCTGTTTTGTTGTATAGCGCAGGTTAGTAATAAGCCATTTTGAAAGTGGAGAGGCTGTAGGAGTTTTAAAATTGGGATGGCGCATTAAAAGCAACACGTTTACCGGTGATAACGATTGATGCTACACATTACTGCTAAAGTCTTTGTGTATTATGTAGCAACACCTTGTAAACGCGATTAATCATCTATCTATCTATCTATCTATCTATCTATCTAACTAACTATCTATCTATCTATCTATCTATCTATCTATCTATCTATCTATCTATCTATCTATCTATCTACCTGTCAGTCTGTCTGTTTGTCTGTCTGACTAGCTGTATATTTATACTATTATATTATACTATTACATTATATATATATATATATATATATATATATATATATATATATATATATATATATATATATATATATATCTGACTGGCTGACTGTCTTTTTGTGTGGTTGTCTGTGCGTGCGTGCGTCTATGTCTGTCTGTCTGTCTGTCTGTCTGTCTCTGTCTCTAGATGTCTGTCTCTCTGTCTGTCTCTCTGTCTCTCTGTCTGTCTCTCTGTGCGCCTGTGAGTGAGATATTAAAGATGCATGCGTACATTTAGGAAGGTTGATAACAATCGCTCGAAGAATTCGAAATTCATGCATCGTCCTCTTATGATCTTGTTATGTTATCAACAGGTGGTTGACCCAAATAAAATGTAACAAGGAAATGCGAATGTCGCCAAATTCTAAACCCACAAATAGGTTGCCAACAGTAAAAACCGACACGACGGCATGGCACCAGTAGGAATCTTGCAGTCTGTTTATGCAAATGTGCCTGCTTTGAAGAGAAGGGAAGTGTTATATATATATATATAAACATATTGAACAAAAAAATAACACTATGCCAACGTTCTTGTTCAAATATAGTACGCGCATTAACATTAATAAGAATACATTAATGTTTTTATCGAATACATGCCTTCAATGTGTTATGTATTAAAGGTCAGCTGACGTCATTGAAGAAATGTCGCTTTTCACTTAAAATTACTTTTCACTCTCGTGCATAGAAGTAGCATATGTACTAAGTGTTTTCTGGTAACAATGAGAGCACGTCCTGTGTTTGGCGAAGAATGTGAACAATCCTGAAAGTACAGTTGAAAGGCACATGAGAAGTTAATCACACGAGTAAATTTCCCCGAATCATTTTAATAACTGAAAAGAGAATAGCATAAGAAACAGAGTACAAACATTCTACAATTTAGACAATGTCACTGGATAGTAGAAATTACGAACCTCTTATGGTGATGACATTGTGACCTAGCAAGGTAATTGAAATAAATTTAACCAAATGTTGAAAATGTTAGTAAGGGAGCATTCTGTAGTTACATTTGAGGAGGGTCGAAGCATTAAAAGGAAATCATTTTGCAATCGATTCTTCAGGGAAGACCATATTTTAGAAAATGGAATAAAAGGAGGGTAATTTTCTATTTTGTCTCATCGTATTATTGTATCTGACTTTGGATCCTACTGCTATCATGCCATCACATTACACGTTTCATTACTGCCACATCCCTCCACTACCACAGTTGTACCATGATGCTAGAACTTATCATTCAAATTGCTGCTGACAACCATGCAGTGAATCATTTGTTGGTTGTGGTGTGAGGAGAGGAGTGGATCTCACAGTAGGGTAGGAGAACAAGTGTGGTAAGATAGTGGGAATATGTGATTGAGCGAGGTTGCTCATCCCAGTCCCGGCAATGTGGCAACGTTGGGATTGGGTCCATTGGCTCTGTAACTCAAGTCGCCTTCCATGTTAAACTATGTTTTTGAGATATTTGAAGACAGATCATGTATAGAAAGGAAATTCAGATCAGGGAGGGCCATTTTAGCTAAAAACGGAATCGGGGGAGGGTCACATTTTAAGCAATAGGCTGGGATTAATTCCCCCCTACCTTGTAATTGCTAAAGTACATATTTCCATGATTCAAGAAATGTACAAAAACATGGTTCATTTTCTTTCAGTGTTGATCGTCGACTACAATATTACCTTTTCACAATCCCCAAGTGATATGTAGTTCTTAAGAATCCCAGCTGTATAGGGAATGTAATTGAAATAGATAATTGCTCAAATGCACTACACCTAAAACGTATATTCAGTAGGTCAAGAACTCTACATTTTCTTAAAGAAGACCGCTCCATCTCTACATGTTATGGGAGGCTAACCATTTAATGGAACAACTTTGGCATTTTGAACACAACTACAATTGGACAAGTCTTTAAGTCGCCATCTGGTATTGTGTGGTACTAGTAGTAGCTAAAATGCAATCTTAAATCGAAAACATAGTTTCAGAGAATATCAAATATTTCACGAGGCATTCCATGATCCATGTCTGGTACAGGCGTAGCGCCTAAGCTTATCTTTAAAAAGGGTATTTTACCACTGAGCAGGACACCAGGGACATGGATTAAACAACGACAAGCAAATTCAATTTCTGAGGTGAAAATACGCTACGTCTGACCTCACCTTGCCGTTAGATTAAAAACAATATGGTCTTAACTCCCACTGTCTAAGAAACCATGACAACATTTCAGATCAAGTTTTTCATCCTTGCCGAACGTTGAACACAATGTCCGTCTGACGTTCGGGGCAAATTAATTGCTATAACATTAGTATACAAAGTAACTGTCATACACATAATTTGGATAATCTTCCCTAGTTTCTCACCATGGTATTTTTGCGTAATGTGTTTGAAAGATATATTTTTTTTAAATATATATTGAATCTTCTATCGATGTA